>NW_025777410.1:0-20795 GCF_021130785.1 Homalodisca vitripennis | reverse complement strand
TGTCGTACGCCCATAAGGTTATGGGGTATTACGAAAATTTACAACTTCCCATTTTCTAGTAAAAACGGATTCATCTGTAAACGAGAATACTCGCCGCAATGATATCAATACTGATGTCGTATAACAACTTTCTTCTTCTAACTCAGCGGCAGCAACATTCTTCCGTTTATTTGTAAGATCCTTGCGGGTAATTAAGTCTTGAAACTACGTGTTATATGGAATGGGTAACATACTAGTGGCATCTCTAATGAATGTGTCCGCCATTACTGCTTTGGACGGGCCAAAATATTTTAACTGACGTGATAATCGTCTTGAGTGCTTAGTGGTTTGTGTGATTAATTTCTACTAAGCATTTCCATTATTGCTTGTTCATTATTTATAAGTTCCTTGCGCTACCGTGTGGACGAACCAGTATCTATTCGCTTTCGGATTTAAAGCTAACCAGTTTCTCTAAGTCGTACTCTACACAGCTTTCAAAATGTTTTTGCGATGTCAAGGTATGTTCTTCCGATGTGTGAAAAGTATCACGATATTCCTGAACTGACAAGCGTAAACCATTCACTTGCTTAAACTTTGCCGTAAATCAGTTTATTCATGTCCCGTAATACTATCTTACAAACTGTAATACATTATCCATTTTACATTGATCTGGCCTATTATTTACCTAAAAGTGTGATAATTTACATACACTTTTATACGATTATAAACATATATTTAATAAAATGAATCAGTACTTTAAACAATACAATTATTTAAATAAAATGTATTTTTTAATTACACTTATGTATATAAAAACTATTTCCAAATAATCACAGGATCTCACAAAATACAATCTTCACACGCCACAATACAAAAACCTCCATAAAGGTTATTCAAATACTACTTCATGAACTTAATTGTTGATCAGCTGATATTGCCAACCTTTGCAAAGAAAATATGACGTTAAAAAGTGTTGAATAAATGATCAGCTGTTACTCACAACCTAAACATTAGTTAATATGTTATGCAGATAAGAATATGCATTTTTGTGCGTCTGTTTTATTTTTAAATAAAGCTAAATTTCAATACCTATTATTAATTTTTTTCCTAAGTAATCACATGAATCTTTTCAGAATTAAATGTTCTACAAATCTGTTTTAAGAAAAAAAATGACCTTTATTTAACATTTATGGAAGTAATCTTACGTTAAACACAAAAATGTGTTATTTTCTTTGCACCAATTCTTGTGTTTTACGTAAGATATCTCTGAAAGTATTGCATTTACAGCTCTGGGACGAATTTTAATAAATTTGTCAGATATAAAAACATAAAAAACAATCGTATTTGTATCTTTGTAACTACCTTTACCATTTTTATACGGCCTGACTTCACCAAGGGTTTCTGAAATCCGGGCGAAATCTTTCGCTAGGCGTAACTCGCTAACGAAGCGTTTCCGGGCATATGGTTATATGAACTTTTTTACTTGTTTTTAGCTATAGAATAAGCTCCCGAGAGATTGCCGTTTAGTTTTGAATCACCCTGTGTGTGTAATATATATATATATATATATAGAAGTGAAAAATAGTAATTTTGTTTTCTTCTATTTAACACAGTGATTTAGTAATTAGTATATATATATATATAAGTAGATAGTAATATGGGGTTCCTGGCGCACTTTCGGAGCCGACCGAAAAGCAATGTAAAATACTGTTCAATGTACCATAAAGGAAGCTGAGAAATAAACACAGCAAATCTCAATGAAAAATTAAACCGAATCTACAGTCGTTCGTCTCCAAAAGCGATCGGTACATTACTATCTACTCTGTGGAATGAAAAATTAACCAAATCTACAGCGTTTGCTTCTACTTTCTTAAGCTGTGCTTTGTAAAATGTTGTCAAATCTGCTACGAATAAAGGAAAAAAAATCTTCGAAATCTTAATAAAATTTAATCAATTTAAAAACATTTTTACTAAAAACATACTTTAATAAAAAACTTTTCTACTAAATAGTCACCAAACAACATGAAACTCACCAAAGTCTCTACAATTTCTAGCATTAAAAACAGTGCAACAAAGATGAATTCAGTGAATTGCGGTTTATTCTCAACAACAGTTGATACCGTCTTTAAATGAAACAGAATTAAAAGGAACTTGTAGAGTCTTTTGCAGAAAGAACGAAAACTGCACACGTTGTACACACAAAAAACGAAAAAAATAAGGGATTACATATTTAATATAATTACGAAAGATATTGAAAAGAAAGTAAAAAATAAACAAACAGAGAGTTTTCATCGTTTTTTTTTATGACATTTTTCCCATATTATACGTTTCTTTCAAGATAATCAAGACTTAATTGATGAATTTCTTAGGAATTTTTGTGAGTATCAAGATTTATCAACACAATTCATTAAAGAGCATTATAGAATTTTTCTTATAGAATATAGCCACATTTTGTGTGAAACAAAAGGTATTACTGTAGATAATATTCCATGTGATTCCTATGAAGAAAGACACCAACTATGGTTATCAAACAGTACTATGACGTGGGGAGGGACTGCAAGTTTTAGAGTTAAGAACTTTATTCTACAAAGTTAATTGTTATAATTTCTTTATCTTTTATAGTCTTTCTTTCCAGTAACAATCAAGTGTAATTTTTCATTTTTGTTTTAATTCTTTAATGACAGTCGAGGTGTGCTACTACAGACCGACCATCACGATAATCGCTTCGCCTGCGTCATATCCGTAGTGATATCACGCCGTTGAGAGGCGCACAATCGTTGGTTTACAAGCACCATTTAGTTAAATAAATTTTTCCTATCTAAATGGAGCGCGATAAAATATCAATGTCCGTTCTGCAAAATAGAAATTTTAAGAAAAAACTATGATCGCCATTATAATTCTAAAAGTCATGAAAAAAAACAAGCAAAATTTACAATAATGAACTAAATTATTTAAGACAGTGGGCGTAGAGAAAATAAAATTGCCCGATCACGAAAACATGTTTAATATTGAGAAATTACGTGAATTAAAGAGAAATTTTCAAAGTTGAAAAGAAAAATCTTCGACCTATTTAATGATGAAAAACTTCATTCAATAGCTGAAAAGTTGGCTATCGGTACTAACGATAAAACCCAAGTCTGAAATGATCGAAGAAATTGATAAAACTCTTAAAGTATAAAATCCGAAAATATTCATTGATGTAGAAGTTTTATCCTCAATACACGGTCTTTTCAAGCAATACATTTTAACAAACTTGAACGACAATTCCATGTCAATTTACAAATATCTTTCAATTATGCGGTCAGAAATTAAAAGTTTAATCGAGAAATTTCAAGAAAATGTTTAAAAATATGAAGGGCTATCTCTCTTTGGAATGTGAATACGAACGAACTTTAGTGAATGGTGAACCGCAAACATGTCTAATGTATTTTACTATCAAAGCAGACGAAATCTTTGACGTAAACGACTTTATTACTAAGCAATTTAATAAATTAACACATCGAGAACAAACGAATAATCCAAATAAAGGTTCCGGATGGACATTTAAAAGTTGTAAACAACTAGTTTTGAGCCTTAACAAACACGAAATGATGAATGCAGGATCATACATCGATTTACCAAAGAATATCAAAGATAAAAAAGCTTGTATAAATATAAAAAATAGAGATGATTTTTGCTTTATTTACTCCAATAAGATGTGCTATTGAAAAACCAGAAAGAGACTGTGAAACGTGTAAAGCAATACGAAAAAATTTGTGAATGACGAAATATTTTCAGGTTTTTGAGTATCCAATGTCTCTGAAAAGATATACAAATATTTGAAAAACGAAGCTACAATTCCAAGTACAAATATCCAAAAATGTCTATAAATATCTACAGTTTATGATGAGAAACTCAATATTGTTCCGTTACAAATTTCTGAAAAATATGATGCCGAGTTAGAAATCGATTTATTGTATGTTAAACAAGAAGAAAATATATCTCATTATGTTTTGATAACCGATTTAAAATAAACTTGTTTCTTCGCAGTTATCTAAGCATAAGGAAAGAAAATTTCTTTGTAGAAGATGTTTAAGCCATTTTTACAAAATCTGGAGATTTAACAGATCACTTAGAAATTTGTAAAAATCATGAAGTTTGTAAGCCAATTATGCCATTTCCAGGTCAAACAAACTAAATTTACTAATTATCAAAAGAAATTTAACCATCCGTACGTAATTTATATGGACTTTGAGAGCATATTGGAAAAGATTCCGACATGTAAGAACAATCCAGAAAGATCAACTACAACCAAGATTCAGAGGCACCATTCCTTATGGTTTTACTCTATATTTAGTGTCGAATGTGACCAATCGCATGTACAAACCGATATGTTATCGTGCCAAAAATGAAGAAGATTTGAAAAACGTCCCGACAAAATTGTTTGAAGAACTCAATAAATTATCGAAATACATAGCGAAAAAAAAATATAATTCTAAGAACATGAAACCTATGAAATTGACAGAAGAAGAAGAAATTTCGTATCAAAATTCAAACGTTTGTCATATCTGTGAATGGTCTGCTTATGATGTTGGGTCAATTCAGTATGGTTTTACTCCTGATAGTTGGAAAGATAAGAGTTATAATAAAAGTGAGAGATCATTGTCATTTAACCGGCAAGTTTCAAGGCGCAGCTCATGCATGTTGCAATATAAATTTGAAATTTCCTCAGAAATATTCCCGTTTTCTGCCACAATATGTCAAATTACGATACTCATTTGTACATAAAAGAATTGGCTAAACAGTACGGAAATGGTTGATTTGATTGCAAACACCGATGAAAAATATATAAATTATTCTGTAAATTCTGGATATGGCTATGAATTCGAAGGTGATAAGCCAAAGAAAATTCATCAAGTTTTCGTTTGTAGACACGTTCAGATTCATGGCCTCGTCTATAGAAAAGTTAGCTAAAAATCTAAAGAGAGAAGACTTCAAACATACAAATCATTTTATACAAGATGGACTGAATGAGATAATAGAAAGACAGGCCAAATGACGACGACGAGATTTTTAAAATTCTATCTGGAAAAGGAATATTTCCCTATGAATTTATCGACAGTATTGAAAACTTGATTACACAGAAGAATTGAGAATTCAAGATTTCTATTCACTTTTGACAGATGAGAGCATATCTGAGAAAGATTTTCAACACTACTTAAATGTTTGGAACAAATTAAAAGAGAAAAATCTAGGAAATTACTCTGATCTCTATAACATTCAAGATGTTCTATTGCTCGCTGATATCTTTGAAAATTTTAGGAATATTTGTTTGAATTGCTATAAACTTGATCCGGCACATTATCTAACAGCTCCCAAGTCTCGCATGGGATGCTATGTTTAAAATTAACGAAAATTTGAGCTTCAACTGATACACGATTACGATATGTATTTAATGATTGAAAAAGGTATTCGCGGAGGCATTTCTCAGTGTATTAAACGATATGTGAAAGCAAATAACAAATATTTAAAAGATTTTGATAAGACAAAGCCCGAAAAACTATTTGTTAAACGTTGATGCTAATAACCTTTTATGGGTATGGCCTAATGCAAAAACTGCCGTTTAGTGATATCAAGTGGATGGATCCAAAAACTTATACACAACTGCAGAATGGAAGAAAGAAACAATTTTGGAACTCACTGGCGGACGAAGATTATGGCTATATTCTCGAAGTCGATCTTGGATATCCAACGAATTTACACGAACATCACAAGGATTTACCTCTTGCTCCAGAACATTTTAAAAACAAACTTTGCACAACTCTACTGGATAAAACTGAATACGTTGTTCATTCGAGAAATTTGAAGTTCTATTTGGAACAAGGTATGATTTTGAAACATGTGAATAGAGTTATTGCATTCGATCAGAAGCCTTTTTATGAAAGAATACATTGATTTTAACACAAACATGAGAACCAAAGCTACAAGCGACTTTGAAAAGGACTTTTATAAGCTGATGAACAACTCAGTGTTTGGAAAATCTATGGAAAAATGTGAGAAACAGATGTGATATTAAGCTTGGAAATGAAGAATTTTCAATGAAACAAGCTAAGAAAACAAATTTCAAATGCTTTAACATCTTTGACGACAACTGTATAGCGAGTCACATGTACAAACAAAAGGTTAAATTTAACAAAACCGATTTACATAGGATTTTCAGTTCTCGACCTCTCAAAATTGCTAATGTACGAGTTTTATTACAACAAATTAAAGAAGTTTGATCCAGATTTGAATCTGTGTTACATGGATACAGACAGTTATTTTCTAGAATTGAAACGAGATCCTTTTAAAATTATTAAAGAAAATATTAGATGACTTTGATACAAGTGATTATCCAAAAGATCACGAATGTTTCACTACTAAAAATAAGAAGGTAATAGGGAAATTCAAAGATGAGTTAAATAGCGAAGTTTTAGAAGAATTTTGTGGTTTAAGGTCTAAGATGTACTCGTACAAATATCTAGATAAAAACCCAGTTAGGTGTAAAGGAATTAAGAGAAGCGTTGTAAATAAAACAATAAATATCGAAAACTTGAAGAGATGTTTGTTCAAAGATAAAGAAGAATTTAGGGAGATGACAGTCATCAAAAGTTATAAAACATGAGTTGTACACTGTTACCATAAACAAGCTGGCACTGAACGCTAAAGATGATAAGAGAATTGTCCTAGAAAATAAGATCGATACAGTACCGTATGGCTATAAAAATGAAGCAAAATCTGATATATTAGACGAATTAAATAAACTTGGAAACTTTGATATGTAAATGGAAGATGATTTAATTCACTGTCACAAGTGTAAAAAGAAAACGAAAAATATAGATTCAAAAATCGTTCAAAACTCAAAATGGATTGTATAGAATTGCTGCAAAATGTTCAAAATGTAAGACAAACAAGAGTAAGTTTATAAAGAATCCAAATCCAAAAACCTGTTAAGCAAGAATTGAAGGACTAAAGATGAGATAGAGATTGAAGCTCGAGAAATTCATGCACCAGTACGAAAAAAGTTTAAAAAGAGAAAAAATTATAACATTAGGAATTGACGATTTATGGGCAGCAGATTTAGTTATAATGTCTAACTATTCAGATCAAAATGATGGATTTAAGTATATGTTAAATGTTATTGATACTTTCTCAAAATATGCTTGGTCAAGAGCTATCAAAAGAAAAAACGGCAAGGATATTTCAAAAGCTTTCGAAGATATAGTAAAAGATGCCATAAGGATCAATCACAAACCTCCTAACCTACTTCATACAGATAAGGGTTTAGAGTTTAAAAATAAAGAATTTAACGAAGTTTTGAGAAAATACAACATTAAGATTTATCATACTGAAAACGAAGAGAAATCAAGTATTGTAGAGAGATATAACAGAACTCAAAATGAGAGAATGAAAGTAATTTTTGAGATTAATAAAAAACTTTAAATGGATCGATATTCTTCAAAAAATCGTAAACAATTATAACGATACAGTTCACAGCACAATCAAAATGAAACCGAAAGACGTAGATAAGGATGCAGAAAAGGAGTTATTAGAGACCGTTTTCAAGTATGTTCCACCTGAAATTCACACGAAAACTAAATTTAAAGTCAATGATCATGTAAGAATTGTTAGTAAAAAACAAACATTTTCGAGCAAATATAAGAACAATTGGTCAAGAGAAATCTTTGTGATTTATCAAATTAATAACACAGATCCTGTAACTTATAGTATAAAAGATTTAAATAATGAAGAAATAACCGGAAAGTTTTATGAATATGAATTGAAGAAGTCAAAACTGTAATATAAATTTTCTATATATAAATGGCGCATCAAAAGAAATGTACAAAGTGCAAAGAATTTAAAGATTTAAATGAATTTTATAAAGATAAAAATAGGAAAGATGGAATGCATTATAATTGCAAAGATTGTGAAAGGGAATATCATAAAGAATTATATGATAAAATAGAAAAATTAACTTTGGAAGATAAAGAATGTCTTAAATGTAAAGAAACTAAAAAAATTTCAGAGTTTAATAGTGATCACTATAGTAGAGATAAGAAAGACTCATATTGTAAAGATTGTGTAAAGAAGAATCACCATAGATTATATTATGAAGATACTCAATGTGAATGTGGAAGAACTATAAAATGGTTAAATAATTATCAAAAACATTTACAAACAAAATATCATAAGTTAAGAGTTTAACATTTTCATCGTGTAATAATTTTTTCTATATTAAATGGAGTCTCAAAAGAAATGTACAAAGTGTCAAGAAGAGAATAGAAAAAGACTGTTATTGTAAGGAATTATATGATAAAATGAACAAATTAACTTTAGAAGAGAAAAAGTGTTACTTTTGTAAAGAAATTAAAAATATTTCTGAATTTAATAACTGGCAGTATAGTAAAGATAGAAAAGATGCTTTTTGCAAAGATTGTGCTAAAAAAATTTTCAGCGAAAGTTATAAAAACGAAATGCCTTGTGAATATGAAAAAAGAATTCTACAATGGTTACCTAGTTATGCTAAACATTTACAAACAAAATATAATAAATCGAGAGTTTTTAGTAAAATTTAGAAACATTTTCATCGTGTAATTTAGATATTCTATAAATCAGTCGAGATTCTGCCATATTTGTAGTAAAATGATTTCCGTTGTATAAAATATTCAAAGATTCTTTCATTTGGTTATACAGATTGATAGAATTTGGTTCGTCATCAATGAACAAAATCTCTAATTTCAGGATAATTTATTTTTAGATGTTTTAATCGGTTTGGTATTTCTCGTTTCTGAGCTCTGATAACATAATAAGGCCATTCCCACATGTGATTCTTCTTAATTAATACAAAAACATGGTGCTTTTTCTTATCAAAATTTTTACATATCATATCTCTCTTCATTAATTCCATTCGCAATTCTTGATTCTCTATTTTCAAGGATTTCATTTGACCTGAAATTTGTAACTGTTTTATTTCATCTTTTAACTGCTTATTTTCGTTTTTTGAGTTTGTACTCACCATATTTTCTAATGGAAGGTAATACTTCTTTCGTAACCCAATTTTTTAAACAATTTCGCTTCTGGTTTATGCGATCTCAAAATTAAAGAATAAAGTCCAGATTCATTAACGAAAACAGTGTTATTTTGGGAAGTTTGAAGGTAAGCTATTTATAGCCCCCCTTATATTTAGATTAAAATAGAAGTTTTTATCATCTTCGTCAACGTTTATTCTGATCGTTTGCATAGTATTTTCATATTCTAGAATTTTTGCTACGTCTTTAGCCTTAAACCAGATCACATTGTTTTCGTCAACAATCGTAAAGATATGTTTGTTATTGAATTTTAGTTGATTATTGAGTAGGTCTACAACTGACTCCATTTAGATAGAAATAAAAATTTAACTAGTAATTTTTATTTCGAGTATAAAGTCCAGATTCATTGATAAAAACAGGGTCAGGATGAAGATTGTTAAGGGGTCTATGGGATAGACTCCTGTAATTTATACATTCAAAAGTTGTTTTCTTGAAAATTTGAAGGTAAGAACGATTCGTTCCCCCCCTTGATTCATCATTCTTTCGACAATCTTAAATATATTGTTGTTTTACTCTCATTATTTAATAAATTTCCCTCAGAGTCTTGAACAGTTAAGACGATTTTTTGAATTCTTTTCATATTTTTTTCTAATTGGAATATAATCGATTTCATTCGGTTTTTCACTGATTTTTGATCCATAAGCAACATTTGGGAAAAAATGTGTACAAAATTTCAGATTTTTTGTGTAAGTGTTCGGTATGATTTTCAAAACTAGGTTCAACGAGATTGCAGTGCACTTCAATTACATCGAACGGTCTAAATTTTGGCGTTTTATTTCCTAAATATACCTGATTTGGCTCAATAGTTTCTTGAACAAACCCTAACAAATCTACAATAATTGCTGATGGAAAACATTATTCTTACTGGTGATTTTATTTGAATTTTATTAGAGAGATAATTTTTTTGCATTTCAAACTTGTTTTCGTCAAAGTTTAAAGATTTATCTGATTGTTTGAATGTTTTCAGATAATTTTTTAAGGGAATTTTTTATTTGATCGAAAGTATAATATCCTTTGTTTAAACCATAGTATTTTGTTATGTTCTTCTCACTAAATCCTATGCAATAAGGAGAACTTTCACTAATATTTATTACAAAAAATTGTCAGAATAAAAAACCGCTTAAACCGATAAAATAATTTGATTCTTCCTCTAAGTGTATAGGATGTTCCAAGTTTAAAACTAATTTAGAGCTTTCTGAAGTCAACTTGAACAGCTTCATTTTCGCAAGCGTTGCTTCAAGATGAAAATCTTCTATTTAAATGGAGAAATTTTTAAAGCAAAAAGATCAGATAAAACTTCAAACGTTTGAAGAAAATAAGAAAGATCAACCAATCAGATTGTTAATTGTTGGTTCAAGTGGATGTGGAAAAAACAACTTTATTATTGAATTTTATCTACAATAGGTTGATTCCTTATTCCAATTTGTATGTTTTTAGTAAATCTTTAGAACAAGACGCCTATAAAAAAATTACAAGAAAGATTTGAAAATATTGAGAAAAAACTTAAACAAAAAAATATCACATTTTTATAATGCTTCCGAGGACATAGTTCCATTAAGCGAATGTAAACCGAATTCTTTAATCGTTTTTGATGATTGTATTTTAGAAAATCAAGACGTTATTAAGGAATATTTCGTAATGTCCCGTCACAAAAACATATCTTGTATCTATCTTTCCCAATGCTTTTCAAAGGTTGATAAACAAGTTATAAGAAATAACCTGAATATGTTGTGTATTTTTAAGCAAGATGATCACTATTCGAGAAAGATTTATAACAATTATGTGGGATCTGATATGAGTTTTAACCACTTTTATTGAGTTGTGTGATAAAATTTGGAAGGAAGACTACGGATTTTTAACAATTAATCTAACTTTGAAGCCTAAAAATGGTAAATATTTGAATAAATTTTCTAATATAAATGATGCTCAGTGGTCTCGATAAAATATTTGTTACAATTATTTTTACATTATCTTTACTTTTTATTTACATTATGAAAACAAACTGAAAAAACGGTAAATCTGTTCACGTTCCACGTTCACGTTCATGTTTCACGTTCATGTTTCACGTTCGTGTTTACGTTTCACGTTCATGTTTCACGTTCGTGTTTACGTTTCATGTTCGTGTTTCACGTTCGTGTTTCACGTTCCACGTTCACGTTTTACGTTCCGTGTTCACGTTCATGTTTCACGTTTCACGTTCATGTTTCACGTTCCGTTCACGTTTCACGTTCCACGTTCACGTTTTACGTTCCATGTTCACGTTTCGTGTTCACGTTTCCACGTTCCACGTTTCAAAATTTTCCTAAATAAATGGCGAACGTAACTTCAGAAGAAGCAAAAAAACTTGATCAAAATAGAAAAGAAATTAATCAAAGAATTTAAAGAACAGATTCGAATTGATGAAAAAGAACAAGAATTTATTCAAAAAATTAATCAACCTGTAACATCTGCAATAAAAAATGTTGAGGGCAAAATTGAAAATGTTTTAAGCGATAATCAAAATTTGATGAATTTGGTTCCAGTTGTACGACAATTTGCTGATATTTCGATACCAGAATCTGAGTTTGAATTGCCAAAATTACCATCTTCAACACCATTTAGACCTCGAATCATTGAAGACTCTACCATAGTTGAACCAATAAGTCCTGGAACAACGGATATAATAATTGGTGAAATTGGTAAAAAATTTCTTCCTAGAGCAAAGGATGATAAATTTGGTTTGTATTGGGACAGAAAAAAGAAAAGTTTTATGATTGGAAATTTGCCCGTGAATTTTTAGCATAATGATATCATTATTAATGAAAAAACATATGAAGGAACTCAAGGTTTATGGAGATTATTAACAGGCACTGATGTTCCAAAAGACGGTTTATATTCTGAAGAAGACTTGAAAAAGTATACTGAAATTTTATGGAAATCTGATTCAATTTACAAAAATAATGATCCATCAACTAAGAAACCAAAGTCAAGTAAAGGTAAAAAATATCTCAATTTGATTAAACCAATTTGGGAAAAAAGAATCGAAGGATCAGGTGTGAGAAAATACAGTGATAATAAGATTGAATACAGATATATCGACGATTTGACAAAACTCGATGGAATTATTAATTATATTTATGCTCAAGAAAAGGCTGGAAACAACAATTTTTTGAATGAAAAGAAAGCGATTAAAGATTTTATTTCGAACAAACTTGACGAAATGATTGAAAAACCTGATGGAATTAAATATTTAAAACGAGTTTTGCCGGCAATAAGTTCATCTATGATTGAGGGTAGTGGACTTTTGAATGATTTTATCAACAATTTACCTTTTTGAATTACACGTACCAACTTATCAGTATCTGGGGCCTGGCACAAAAACTCGAAAAAAGACTAAAAAGAGGAGATCCTGGTATAAATAAATTAGATCAAGCTGCTATGGAACACGATATTTTTTATGCAAAACATAGAGACACAAATTCCAGACATATCGCAGATAAAGTTTTGCAAGATAAGGCAATGGATAGATTTTTATCAAAAGATGCTAGTTTAGGTGAAAGATTTGTTGCGCTTCCAACAGCTGGAGCAATGTTTTTGAAGAGAAAACTAGGAATGGGAATCGAAGAGAACTTGAAATTTTAACTATATAAATGGAGGTGAATGTAAATTTCAGCAAAAATCAGAAAGAAAAAATAAAATCCGCTTTTAAGAAGAAAAATACCCGTTAGTATTCAATTTAAAATAGATCAACTAAAAAATGGCGAAGATAAGATATTTTTAAACAAATAGACAATACAATAAACTCGAAAAACATAAGAAAAACAATAAAGGAACCAGAATAGAATTTTCTTATAATCAGTTGAAAGAACTTAAAAATGGTGGACTTTTGAAAGATTTATTAGATTTTGGAGAAAATATTCCAGTTGTTAAAAATGTTGTTCCTTATGTTCGTAAAGCTGCTCCAATCGTTAAAAAGGATGTGATTCCTATTGTTCGAAACATTTTAAATTGGTTAGATAAAGAGTTGGAAGATGTTACAGGATCTGGATTAGATGAAAAAACTTTGAATTACGTGAAATCAAACATTGAAAAAAAAATTTAAACCTTTAACATTCGGGGAATTGGAAGAAATCTGCAAAAATATTAAACATTTTAGAGGAATCTTCATGAGAGATACATTACCTGAAAAAGTTAAGAAATTTGAATGTGGCATTGTGAATTTAGACTCGATTATGGGAAGTGGAACGCATTGGATTTGTTATTATAAAAATGATAAGAATGCATGTTATTTTGATTCGTATGGAAGAATTGAGGACAAACCACCTATAGAATTGATTAAATATTTGAAAAAATCAAGCGTCTACTACAATGATTCTCAGATTCAAGACTATAAAGATCCCCCAATTTGTGGTCATTTATGTGTTTTTGTTTTGAATGAACTGAGTAATGGTAAAGATTTTAAAGAAGTTGTTAAACAAATTATTGCTTAATAAATATGGATTCACAAAATATTTTTGACGTATTTGGAACACAAATTATTCAAAATGTAGATAATAGTTTGAATTTTGATAGTTTGAGAAATGAGTTTGATAACAAGTTAGAAAAATTTATTACAAAACCTTCCAGATTCAGATATGTTTGCTGTCGAGATTGAAGATTTTAAAGCAGAATATGATAACAAACTTGCAAATTTCATGAGTTCAAATGAAGTTGCTGATAAAATAAAAACATTGGAAAAAGAAGTTGATGATGGTGTAAAAAAATTATTTACCAATTTAATGTCTCACATCGAAAAAGCTGATGAAATTACTGAAGCGATCAAAGTTGAAAAGAATTATGTTAGTTTGGCTAATAAGAAAAGAATTGTCGGTGTTCGACCTGGTATTGACAAACATGATGTTGTTGTTAAAGAACAAATTTTAAAACCTCTAAAATTATCAGAAAACATCGATATTGTTGATTTACATGATCCGAATGTTAAAAATGCCTTAGATTTTAAAGGAAAAAGAATTAGCGGTGTTAGTAAAGGAATTAATCCATTTGATGTTGTTGTAATGATTCAATTAGAAGATCATATTAAAATGTTTAATGAACTAAACAAAAATTACGAGAATCATAAACAGCATGTTAAAGATTTTACAACAGAAGTCTATGACAAGTTAGAAGCCAGAAATAGAAGATCAGTAGACGATGTTGGTGAATTACTTGATAAAGTAAATAAACTAGAAGAAAACTTTAATACATATAAAAATAGTGTTAATGTATTAGTTGGTGAAGTAATTAACAAAATTCTGAAAAATTTTGATACAAGTTTTAATGAGAAAAATAAACTTTTTTGAAGATTTTGGTACACGTTTTAAATGAGCAAATAACACATAATAATGAATTACTTAAAAGTATAGATGATCGATACTCTTTATATCTCGATAAAGTAAATAAACTAGAAGAAAACTTTAATAAATTTAAAGAAGATGTCGATAAAACTTTTGAAAACATCGACAAACAGATTTAATGGAGTAGGTGGTTACGATGACTAATTTTCCTTATATAAATGACGCTCATATACTGTGTGAGGTGCAAAGAGAAAACTGCCACAAACGATATAAAATACTATGCAAACATTAACGGAGTTAAGAGAATATCTGGAAAATGTGCTGAATGTAACGCTAAAAAGAGCCAATTTATAAAAACTTGATTTTGAAATTTTTTCTTAATAAATAGAGATGGCGGGACATTACAGTGCTTTCGATCTTTTTATAATGCAACACGAAAGAGATTTGAAAAAAGAAACATTGGGAATGATATTTCTCAAAAATATGAATTATCCGAAGATATGATGAGATTATACGTAAACAAATTGAATTGGTATAACATTGCTAAATATCAAACTTTATCATCAGAGTTCATTCAAGAAAATATACATTATCAATTAAAAGATCATATGTCTGTTCTTTGCCTCTATCAACACTTGAGTATAAAGTTTTTGGATGAAAATAAAGATACAGTTGATTGGAACAATATTATAGATAGCGGTTACTATCCTGTGCAGATTTTATTGAAATATGTGACCGAGATCGCAAAATTTAAGGAAGAGAATCCTGAATATGACGAAGTAGATCATTAAAAATGACTCTAATCTTTTTAATTATTTTACTAAAATTTATATCTTTTCTTATAAAAACGTACATTAGATCGATGAAAAAATGATATCTTTCTTATACATGATGTTTAAAATTTCTAAATTTTCTCTTATTAAATGGCGGACTACAGAAAATATGCTAGTGATATTGAAAGGGCGGAGTTTAAAAATTTCTATCCAATTAGTAAACAACATTTGAATGAACCGAATAAAAGAACTGAGTTTAATATTGATTTTGGAGATAACCTTTTGCTCGTCTAACTTCCAGTTTTATATTTCTGGAACTTTAACAAAACAAGATGGTCAAGCATATCTTGGAACTGATAATGTTAGATTAATCGATAATTTTATACCGTTTTTATTTTCTAAGATTGAAGTAAGAAAACACAATAAATTGATAGAAGAAGTCGAAAACTGTGGCCAATTAAGCACAATTAAAGGAACTATTTCGTATTCAAAAAGTGATGTTATTTCTCAAACTTCTAATGGCTTTGAATCAGATTTTAAATTTGGTGTTTTTGAAGCAGCTGGAAATTTATCTCATTTTGGATTAGGATTTTTTGAAAATGTTACTATTCCGATCTATAAAGGAGGATTTTATCTAAGTTTTATAAGAGCAGAAGACGATGATGTGATTCTGAAGACTGCAACTGGAAATGTTATGCCTGTTGATGGAAAAATAACAATTACAGATTTTTTTATTAGAGTTCCAATGATTGATTATAAAACCACGAGTAAAATTAGGTTGATTGATGAAATTACAAAAAGTCAAAACATTATGTTTAATTTTCTAGATTGGCAATGTATTGAAACAAAAAGGTATTTCCGGAACAACTTATTCGTTCGATATTACAAATATTTATAGAAATATCTTCAATCCCAAGTTCGTTATCATTGGTTTTCAAACAGGTAGACAGAATAATCAAGAAAAAAAATCCTTCAAAGTTTGATAGTTTGGATGTAAAAAATATCAGAGTAAAATTGAACGGTTCTTATTATCCAGATGAATTACAAAATTTAAACATTTCCGGAGGTCTTTTCAGAATCATGTATCAGATGTATCAAGATTTTAAGAAAGTTTACTGTAATAATAAGGAAATGTATTACAATCCTAAAGAATTTTTAGCGAATAGACCTATTTATGTCATTGATACAACAAAGAGTTTGACAAATATTTCTGGTTCAAAGAACGATATAATTATCAATATGGATTTTCAAAAAGCTGTTACAAACGCGATTTGTTATGTTGTTGTTGTCTCTGAGAAATTTTTTTAGCCTATGATGTGATTAAGAACGATATTAGAGAAATTTCAGTAAAAATTTTTTGAAAAAATCGTCTTATTGTCTATATTATTCATTGGATAATTCTACAACTTTACAGAATTATTAAAGACATTGATATAAGTATTCATTTTTAATTTCAAAAGAATATCTTAAAAAATGGGGATGATATTAATAAAAAACTATTCCAAGGTCATCTTAAGGGTTGGACCGGAAGTTATGATTTTAAAAAATACTTTAATATTTACTGATCCTATATACCAAATTTTCAGCAAAAAAGCTCCAATAGTTCTCGAGATATAAGAGTTTTAAGATAAGGGATGATTGGGGTAGTTTTTGAAAATTTTTGTTATTTTCATGAAATTTTAAGTTGAAACTCGCTTGTTTTTGAAGTTTCAGATTTTTCTGATAATTTTTTTTATTTTTTTATGAATATTAAGAAATAGGGGATGATTTCACCCTTATGGATAAGTTAAGTCGAAAGAGTTAAGTATTTACTATATGTGTACCAAATTTCATTAAAATCGGTTGAGTGGTTTTTTGAAATATAAAAATTATTAATAAACTTGTAAAACTAGCACTCCTAATTGAACAACTTATATAGCAGAGATATAGCTTATAACTTTCGAGACTCTCCGTAGCTCAGTTGGTAAGACGCTTGCCTTCAAAGCCTGAGGTTCTGGGTTCAAATCCCAGAGCTTCAGGCGCGCTTTTTATTGAGGAAGACATGGTTGTCGTTCAGTGGTTGGGGACAAGTCTTTACACGAGTGGGCCATAGTGTAATGACTATAGAACAAGCCGAGTAATGACAACTGTGGTTTGGCGCGCCATTTGCTTCCTCACCTTTCCACTTCATTCCTTAATTCCTTCTCTTCCTTAATTCGTTCATTCCTTCTCTTCCTTAATTCGTTTCATTACATTCATCATTCACATCATTCATTAATACAACATTACACTTACAAAACACCCGACACAAATTCCCTAATTGTATTCTCTCCATCAACTTCTACACAGTAGTTACCAAAGAAAAATGAGACTTGGGAACAAAAAAATTCCAGAGTCTAAGACCCGAATTACAGCTCCTAGGCCATTAAACTTGGTTGGACAGTAGCAGTGCAGGGCCAAGTCTCTAAACAATAGACACCGTAGGAAGTTGAATGTGATGTGATTCCCCATAGCGCAAACACGCACACTAACAACACTACACCAAAGGACACAATCATTCATTTTGTCTTTTACAATAATTGATGATGTTCATATTATTCTCTTTCATTCCTTCTAAAACTTCAAAAAATATACTCTTTCGATTGATGAAAAATCTCGATTTCTTCCGGAATAATCTTCTGTAATCATAGACAAAATATCCTAAATAGTTGTACAATAGAATGAAATTATTTCTATTTATTCTCTGTTGTAGAAATGTAAAACACAAAAACATTTGCGCTGAAAAAATTTTATATCTCGGCAGAGTTAGTTCCATAATCTCCATTTATAAAAAAAAATCTTTTTGTTTAAATGGAAGAGTATAATGCCAACTGTTACAAGTGTTCTAATAGAGGAAGAGAAGAAATTATCGATAAAAAGATATTTAGTTTGTAGAGGTTTGTAATTTAATTTTGTTAGAAAGACCTAAACCTAAGAAATTTCGAAATAAATTAACACATTTGAATAACCTGCTTTACAAAATTGCAATATGGAGACAAGAAGCAAACAAAATTTGTTACAGAATTTTAGAAAACAGAATTAAAAAATTTTTACTTATCTCTTGGAAACCATTGACAAAAATTATTTTCCGTTTTTCAAAGAATACATTAGGTTTGTAGGTATCGATACACACGTTTATTTATGAAACGATATTACCTGTATTTTTTCATTATCTGGATGTTGAATTTGTTTATGATTTTGTGAACACAAGAAATCCTCGATGATTTTAATAGTACATTTGCGAGAAATTAAACGAAGAACCTCTTGAAAAGAATGCGGTTTTACTCACATTCTCCCCGACTTTTCTCGAGTGAAGGTTAGCGAATTTCATTTTTTCCGTCTTTAAATTGTTTCTATTTAAATGGAGTTCTTTGAAAGGAGTTAAATGATATTGGAGAATGTAAGTTTATAAGAGTATAAGAAGTTAAATGAATTGGAAGAAAGGAAGAAACATAGAATCTTGTGAATTTGGATAGAAAGAAATGAAAGATAAATTCCGGGGTTATACAATAATTGCCGAGTTGGAAGATTTGGTAAAGTACACTTGCCGAACAGATTTTTGACTGTTTTGGATGAGAAAAAGATTAAAGAATTAAACAAAAATGAAAATTAAACACTTGATTGTTACTGGAAAAGAAGACTATTAAAGAATAAAGAAATTATAACAATTAACTTTGTAGAATAAAGGGTTCTTAACTCTAAAACTTGCAGTCCCTCCCCACGTCATAGTACTGTTTTGATTAACCATAGTTGGTGGTCTTTCTTCATAGGAATCACATGGAATATTATCTAACAGTAAATACCTTTTGTTTCACACAAAATGTGGGCTATATTCTATAAGAAAAATTCTATAATGCTCTTTAATGAATTTTGTTGATAAATCTTGATACTCACAAAAATTCCTAAGAAATTCACTTCAATTAAGTCTTGATTATCTTGAAAGAACGTATAATATGGGAAAAATGTCATAAAAAAAACGATGAAAACTCATCTGTTTGTTTATTTTTTACTTTCTTTTTCAATATCTTGTCGTAATTATATTAAATATGTAATCCCTTATTTTTTTTTTTTCGTTTTTTGTGTGTACAACGTGTTGCAGTTTTTTCGTTCTATTTGTTCTGCAAAAGAACTCTAACAAGATTTCTTTTAATTCTGTTTCCATTTAAAGAACGGTAATCCAACTGTTGTTGAGAAATATATAACCGGCCAAATTCACTGAATTCATCATTGTTAGCACACTGTTTTAATGCTAGAGAATTTGTACGAGACTTTGTTGGTGAGTGGAGGTTCATGTTGTTTGGTGACTATTTAGTAGAAAAAGTTTTTTTATTAAAGTATGTTTTTAGTAACAAATGTTTGAAATTGGATTAAATTTTATTAAGATTTCGAAGCATTTTTTCCTTTATTCGTAGTAGCAGATTGTGACAACAATTTTATCAAAGCACCACTTAAGAAAGTAGAAGCAAAAACAGCTGTAGATTTGGTTAATATTTTCATTCCACAGAGTAGATAGTAAATGTACCGATCGCTATTTTGCGCAGAGTCGGAAACGACTGTTAGATTCGGTTAAATTTTTTCCATTGAGATTTGCTGTGTTTATTTTTCAGCTTTCCTTTATTGTACATTGAACAGTATTTTACATTGCTTTTCGGTGCGGGGGGCGCCCGAAAGTGCGCCAGGAACCCCATATTACTATCTTACTTATATATATATATATATATATATATATATATATATATAATATATATAAATATATAGACAAAAGTGACAGGGACAGGAATGTACAAAATATAAGATCCTATTAGTATTTTGCCTAATAGGCCATAATTTTTGGAAACAAGACAGCATCTAATAAAAAAAACGCCTGTAGCCACAAAAACGACGGTTGTCATCTTAACAAAAAAAGCTTTGGCTGCCAGTTATTAAAGAACCCCTCCACTTACCGAACAAGCGAGTATATATATATATATATATATATTTATATATATCGTAGAGAGAGAGAGAGAGAGAGAGAGAGAGAGAGAGAGAGAGAGAGAGAGAGAGAGAGAGCCATTAATGGTACACGTCGTACTCGCTTGTTAGACAAAATTAAGAAGGAAAAGGATTTAACATGGAGGCAGTGCTGCGGGTACATAAAAAAAACTTGTTTTGGTTGGCAGGCTAGCTTCCCTAAGTCTCGGATTAATCAGATTTTCAAATAATAACTGTAAAAATGTGTATTCTAATTTCATTATTATTATGAAAAATAATTATTACACACTTTGCATTTCTTTTTCATGGAACGCATACAGAATTGTGTACTTTGTTTGTTTCTTTTTTTCCCCCAACCCGATCTATTTTCTAAATTAACAAGTTTATGGCTGTAAAAAATGTAAACTTAAAATGTAAAAATACCGTAAAAACATATGGAAACCAGCGTTTCAAGGAGTTGCCATGACAACCGCATTAAATAAACTTTTGGGCACTTTTTTATAATTAGTAAAGTTAAACATTTAATTACCTATTTGCATCATACATTTCTATCAATGATTGTGTATTTATGTTAATCCCTACTTAAAAAAAATTAAGAACTACTGACAACCATACTCTTGGGATGAATGCAGTCT
>NW_025777409.1:0-94767 GCF_021130785.1 Homalodisca vitripennis | reverse complement strand
CCAACTTCCACATTCCGAGACCATGAGTAGGGTTTTAAGAAGGTTGATGTCTGTGAGACAAGCACTTTGTAAAGAGGAGTTGGGAATCATTGGACAAATTCCCAAAATTATGTTACCCCTTCCCCTTAAATAGTGATAAGCGCTCATGTGAATCGTTATCAAGTCTGTTCTCATACATTAACAGGAAGGTGTACTCTATGATATACCTAGCCAAGCGGAGAAAAGGGTAATTTAAATTTAAAACAGATGCAATACCTGGATTAATTTCTTAGAACCTTGGTAACATTGAATCGAACAGACAAAATGTCCTTTTCGACTCTATAGATCTAGAGCCTAGAGAATAATATAAAGATAGAGACTAAAGACAAGGATTTTGGCTCATGATGTAACAGACCTCAGGGGCTACATTTTGACGTTTTAAGAATGGTACTATATAACATTTTATTAAAATAACAGAGTGCGAAGTCTCTGCCAACTAGACCAGAGGTGTCGATTTATCAAAGAGTGATTATATTGACCTGTATTCCCAGACTAACTCGCTGGCACGAACCACAAGAACCTCGATTTTGCTCCATTATTATAGCAAATATTATGTTAAACTATAATTTATTATAGCCAAAAGAAGACTCGTGTATGATAGCAATTGTAAAATAACGCATAAGCAAAACATATTGCAAGAAAGTAATAAATAGACTACATTTTGTGTAATTTACCCTTGCATCCTGAAATTTTGATCAGATAACATTAAACGAATTTATTTGGGTCAAAAATTAAGTCGTTGATAGACAAAACAATAAATAATTACTTTATTTCCAACATATATCCTATGTTTCTATAGTTTTCACTTATCTTTTTCACAATAAATAACTTATAACCCAAGATGTAAGTAATAAATTTGAACAGTTGTGTCACACTGTATATAACTAAGTATATCCTATTTTTAAGTAATGCAGAGTTATTAGTAATTCGTGCAAATCAAAACGAACGGTTCTGTAAATAATAGTTAATTTGAATTAGTTATGATGAATGCCACAAGACAGAATCAAATGTACTACTGACCGACAGCAAATCTGCGAGAGGCAATCGACAATGGAAAAATTGACAAACATACGTCACAGATTTATCGTGTGACGCAAGGCATGGTGATCCGATGTCGTTATTCTCTTTTGCTTTTTGAAGCGTGTACGAAGATGTTGGCTACCGAGATATTGAGAACCAGTGAAGCAACAATTGGGATCTAGCTGAAGATCTTCAATTGCTTGCGTAATTGAATTGGGATTTTTCAGACAACCCTGAAAGGCATGGAGCTTGTGATGGCAGTGCAAGGTTTACCTTCATTCGATTTATTACAGTGTTTTGTCTTCTGTCCGGCCCAGATAGACGGCGAAAGTCAGTTCCTATGTTCATCCCATCCAGTCGCGAATAGAACAATACATAAACCTATACAGCGTGAAACATATAAACAAGTGTACATATACAACTTACCAGTTATAATTGACTGAAAATGGTGTTGCTCAATCTATGCATATAAATTCAAATAGACAATAACAATACATAATAAAATATTACATGGAACCATATGCATCTTCGCTTAAAATTCACTTCACTAAATACCAACAATATCCATTTTTCCCATCATCATTAGTAAAGATAACAGAACTGTGACGCATGTTACAATACTTACACGTGACAGTTCCTCTAAGCCTCTAACTGTTCTCCTCAAAGTTCTCGGAACAAAGCTTACAAAGTTACATACTCCATTTAAAGTTACGTGACCTATATGTTAGTAGGAATTATTTCCTGATTCAATCATACCATAAAAGTAAATGCAGGCGGCAAGCAGTTCACTAATGAAGATTAATTCACTGTTTTTAAATACCATGACGTCACAACTCCTTATATTCCAGTAAAAATATTTTATTAGTTCCTCAATTTAGTTTTGATAAATTGGAATGAACACTTGATACACATAAGTAAAAATTATTGCATACTCTCATACACTCAAGAGTATATACTTTTGTTAGTTATGGCGAAGAGTTCCAATATAATATAATTATAGAAAGTCGGCTACATTTAGGGGAAATTTTATTATATATATATATATATATATATATATGGTATATAAAATTTCTGGTAATCGGTCATGGTGATTGCCATAATCGAGTAACAATCAGACAAATGCCTCTGGAGCTACAACATACAAATCTCACTGTATTAAATCAATCGTGACCAAACATTGAAGTGTGTGTTCAGTTGATTGGTATTTAGATAATTGACATTCGAGTGTTTGATGTTTTTATTGCATTGATTCAATTATAACTTCACCGCTTCATCGAGAACGTTTATTTGAAGTGGGTTAATTTTGTTTTCCGCTTTTGTACTTTCATATGATATTGATAAAGTTAACTTACAGTTAAACGTTCATATTACTGATATTTCTCTCGATGATATGGCATCAATATTAAATAAAGCTTTCATACAAAGTAACATAACACGTTTTATACTGCATGTGTGAAAGAGATTATATTTATATTGCTTGGCGTTTATCTTTTTTAACGTTCTGTGTTTTACAATTTATAAATATTCTTTCATTGTCACTCCATAAGGTATATTTTTATACACAGGAGAACTTATTACTATTATTTATAACGTGTTTTACACTTGGATATAAATATACATTTCACTATAGTGAAAACACACACTTTTATATAGCCAAAATAAAATTCTATTAGTATTCGGTTTCATGCATAGAATTTACAAAGCAACGTATTACACGGTTAGCTGTCATGAACTGTACAATATTACACGGTTAGCTGTCATGAACTGTACAATATTACACGGTTAGCTGTCATGAACTGTACAATATTACACGGTTAGCTGTCATAAACTGTACAATATTACACGCGTTAGCTGTCATGAACTGTACAATATTACACGGTTAGCTGTTATGAACTGTACAATATTACACGGTTAGCTGTAATGAAACTGTACAATATTACACGGTTGGTGTGGAAATTGTTGAACTTACGTTACAGCCGCGGTTTCACGCCAATGTTTACAATGTTATGTAAGACGACATGTGCTGAGCAACACGCTTCTTTAAAACACACCGGAAACATTGTAAAATATACACAGCTGCCTGCCTCACATATATATGTATGTGCTTTCTCATTTATTATTCGAAACAAATTCGACATTTGGAGTATTTTACATTCAAAAGGGGATTACACGTCATCACAGGAACATAAAACCTAATTATGTCGGTTCATTTATTTTTAAATGTACAGTCTCTAAAACAACGTTTAATTAGGAATAACCCCACCATAAGAATGTACTTCGAATAAACGGAAATTACTCCTGATTCAAATATTTTTGCCGCACGGTATATTTCGGTTACATTTGGCCTAAGAAGCAATCTATCAAGTATTTTTACCATATATTTATTAACCTATAACCTTTTTTTAAATAAATTACCATTACCTCCTTATATTAAATACCAGAGAACTAAATTACAAAATAATTTTAAAGAATTTGGATTACAGCTATTTTTTGTACTATTCTAAATTTTCATTATTTTCAAGTCGTATCATTTTTATCCGTCTGTCCGTACTTGAAACTTCCATGGGTCCAAGGTAGATAGTTATTGATTCAAGAGGTCACAAGGTCAAATGGAAGTCCAACAGTCTATCTATTAGATTTAGTGTTAGACTTCCAACTAAGCTAAGAATAAAATCAGTAAGCCATGTATGTGGGTCAAAATTTATATATCAAGGTGATGTATAAACAATCGTATGTTCCAGACAGACGCGCATCGGGCAGAAATAGTGTACGCGAGGGAATAGAAAACTCCTCTGTTCTTTCTCGGATAGTTTTGAAAAAATCGTGACCAGAAGCTTTGAGAGACGAGTTGATATGAATCAGCTGATGTAAGGAAGCAGCTGCAGCATTTTATCTGCCCTTCTGTATTTTTCACAGTTCAACAGCCGCAAATAATCTTTTCATTCCTTGCTTCAAACTATTTGTTACTGAATTGTCAGCAAAAATAGTTAAAATAATTACTAGAGAAAAGATTATCACTTATTTCTGAACTTCAATTACCGAGCAGATCTCTTCAAGTAACAAAAATTTATACAAATTACCCATGACGTACAATTAAAGTTTCATTAGAGAAAATTTTGAATGTTCCTCATTAGTCTTTGAAATAAATCCGATATATCACAAACGAAATTTCTCAATCACATAATTTAGGTTTACCAGATGAATTTACTTTTGAGATGTACGGAATTCCTACTTACAGTACGGTTTCCTTTTATCTATCTTCTCCCTCGCCTCGTTTATGAACTCTGTCCATTCTACGCTATGGGCTTCGTAATATTATTGAATTTAGCTGAACAGAAACATGTTTGATAACGTTAACATTCCGATTTATTTTGGTTTACAGTTGATATATGATTGATTTATAGTTTAAGTAAGGTTCAATTCAGTTTCACTTGTTTTTATTTCAATTCTATTTCTATCATCCGTCATTTAGTTATTTGTTTGTCATTTTTGCCAAACCCCCATACGTTGCTTATTATTATTTTTATTCTTTTGCTTTGTAACTGAAAATGAAACAGGGAAATACATTTCATTTCGTTCCTATTTAACATTGCAAACATTAAATAACAGTTTAAACTGATGACATACAATGTGAGATTAAATGTTACAAACGAGTAATAATACTAAGTAGGTAACATCGTTATTTTCTCTCAATAAATAATAATTGTATTTTTCACTAATTTAGTTGTTCTCATCTTCCTCATTTACTTCTATAACACATATTCATACCACAGCATGGAAAGAAGTGGGAAAATTCGGCCAGTCTTAAAGCATAGTATTCTAGTCTTTATGTTTGCATACTCGTTGTATATGGAAGGTATTAAATCGTAAACAGTAGCAAAGCTAAATCTGGGTCGCGCGCCAGACGCTCATATAGTCTGCGATTGAATACTAAGGAGCTAACCAGTTTTTATCCAATGTTTATACCTGTAAATCGAATAGTAGAATCAGGTTGGAATTTAAAGTAAAACAGTAAGTAATTGCAATAATTTAATGACTTAAAAGTAAAAAATGGAAGAAGTAAAATTTATAAAGCAAAATAGATTTAGTTAGTTGCAAATAATAAGTAAAGCATTGAACACATTAATAGCCTACAGTTATATGTCTAACGTTTATTGTTTAAATTATCAAATAAGATAATATGATAAAGTACATGATTCTAAGGGCGTACCCAGTACGATGAGTGAGCGTTTGTAATGATTATTGTAAAAAACAGCGACATTTATTTGACTTAGTGATTTGTTTATTTATGAATAAACCAAAATTAGGATAGGCTATTTAGGATTTGGGTTTGATAAAATTCAAGCCCACAATACTTTTTTTTTGTGTGTGTGAGAATGTGTGATTTTCAGGTTTCAAATACACCAAGTGATCCGAACATTGGCCATCCTTAAGTTATGATACAAGAAATCAATAACACTTCGTTTCGAGATCTGAAATCTTATCTCCTCCTCAGGTGGATAACTAACCTAACACATATCTATAATATAGGTTAACATAAACAACCTAGAGATGAGTCACTATCCTGTCAGGAATTTCGTGACTGCGAAATATAGTTTAGATAAACATTGGTCAACGCCAGACTAACGTTAATTTCTATTTATGCTTTACATATTTCAGTGAAACTCATATAAAAATTCAAGTAAGAAAAATAAATAAATTTATAATCGCGTAATTAAACGTACATATAAGTTACGACTTTCTAATACTTCTACCTAGTAATGGTAGAATCTATCTAAATAGTGTTTTCTTCTCGGTCTTAAGACTGGAAGGAGATCACCGATTCCGGACTTATCTCCGTTATTTCAATTTTTATGTTTTTTTTTTTTCAAAATAAATTAGAAACGCATAAATTGCATGATTTGGTTTAATATTAATAAAATCTAAATCATTTCCAAAAGAACTTTTAAATTTTATTATGGTATGTGGGATCCGTCTCCAAAACCTCTTGAAATACACCATTCTAATTTAAAGACTTATTTAAATTAAGCACTGCAGGTTAAAAGGGTTCATCACCCATATCCACATACATATTCATACTGTGTGTGGGCTGAATAAAAAACATTATTCTACGAGGTGGTAATTCCGGAAATCCCATTACTTTAATTTTTATTGGACCATTTTCTTGTTTATTTAAAGTTATTTTTACGTGAATGAAAAATTAATTTTTTACTCCTTGACGAAGGTGAGAAGAATTCTGTTTATGTTACAATTTATATCTATTAGAATACGTAATATGACAAAAGTAGTTAACTTGCATTATTTAAAAAATGTTCTTACTAAAACCGTTTGCTGTTTAATCTTCATTGCCATTCAAGCTCTAATTAGTATTTACTTCAGTAATGAATGAAAGTTCCGACTCGGTACTCCAGAGTTACTTTTCCTAGTTACGTTATTCACTGACCTTGGAACTGAGAGTAATGCGTATATTAGAGTATAGAGTCAGTATCGCTCCTTGCTCCACGTAATTTTGTTTTAGTGCATGTTCCCTGTGAGTTATTTTTTCTACAAAAAAAGTTATGGAAATCTACAAAAACATGAATGTAAATAATATTATTTATTTATGTATGTTATGAGTCTATTAATTTAATGCAATGGGCAACTTTGTTTCTTCTTATAGTATAATCACAAAGTTTTATTGTGATTTTGTTTTAGAACGACTGGTTTAAGGGACAAAACCTACGTAATCGACTGTAACATCGCGACTTACCATCAAGAACAACTCGAGAGAAGCAGGGAGACAATAAAGGTGGCTTTGTGTCTGAGAGACCGTTGTTGATATCTTTTGTGGGTTCTTTATAGAATCCGTTCTTTGTTTGAGATCTTTGTTTTTGCCTCTATTATAAACGCAATAAAGCTATACATTTTACTTTATACTTCTAAATATTTTATCAGCGCGTATTTTAATTTATTCTGTGTTGATGTGTTATTATGGAAAGACAGTTCCATTGATGCATTGTGCACTTTTGTTTTTGCATTCAGAATATTAAAAGTACCGCTTTTATTTTGTTTTAGAAACACTTGAGGGACAAATCCTACGTAATACACTGTAATATTGTGACTCTGCCTTCAAAGACAACTCGAGGCAAGCAGGGAGACAGTAAAGCGGGCTTTGTGTCTTAGATATCGTTATGAATATCTTTTATGGGTTCTTTATATAATTTCTTTGTTTTAACGCAATGTTTTTGTCTCGAGTATAAACGCAATAAAGCTATACTTGGTATTATTATTGGAGCTATTTTGTGTTTGCCGCTTTAAAAAATGTGTATTATTATAATCCTTGTAAAAGATTAGCTTCTACTAAGTATTTTACTATCGCGTATTACATGTTATTCTGTGTTGTTGTAGTACAAAAGTAGTTGTATGGATTTTAATATCTCACTTCTCATCGATTGCATATGTTAGTTTTACAATTATATCTTTACTAGCAGGTACTCGCAGTTTCGCTTCACGTGCTTATTAGGCTTTGCACGTGTATGAGCACTTCTGGTTCGAGTGAATTATATTTGTGAGGCTAATTTTCAGTTTGCCTTGTTGCTACAATCAAGCAAATACGTCAAAAAGTGTATATTTATGACAATTTTAATTTACTCCGTTATTAGTATTTTTCCATAGTTGATTTTGAAATTGTTCCCCATTTAAGAACACACACACACACACACACACACACACACACACACACACACACACACACACACATATTAATCAAATTTATATAAATATATATAAATGGCAATAGCATAACACTGAATCACAAAAAGTACTTGCTCCGCCGGGATTCGAACCCGGATCTCTCACTTGCCGGGTGAATGCGCTACCATTACACCACAGAACCCTTACTTTTTACCATTCAATTATATTGTATTTGGCCGTATCTG
Source organism: Homalodisca vitripennis (assembly GCF_021130785.1). Taxonomy (NCBI): domain Eukaryota; kingdom Metazoa; phylum Arthropoda; class Insecta; order Hemiptera; family Cicadellidae; genus Homalodisca; species Homalodisca vitripennis. Next base: position 86,791 of record NW_025777409.1, on the reverse strand, counting down.
TCATATATGCGTTTAAATATTTAATTAAATATTTAAATCATGATATATACCGGGTGTCCCCAAAAGTCCCTTCTAACTTTCGAACGGAATTAAACAAACCAATATCCTTTGGGGGGTAGTTATATCATGACAAATTATTATGATTTTTGCGCTACATGAGAACTTAGCCCCTCAACCCAAAATGGGGGTTGGGGGTCAAGTCAAAATGTTTAAATGCAAACCCCGTCAAATTTACACTTAATTTTAAAGATCTTTATAAAAGAAGAACAGTGCTACGGACTAGAGGTCTCTATCTCAATCCAGTACGAAACAACGGCTTGTCAAAGCTTTATTGAAAAGTTACGCTAAAAAACACTATTTTTCTTAACTCATCTGTTCAGACTTATTCTTAAACTAAGTAGTGCTAAATTAAACTTAAAATAATTAAACTTCAAATTCATTTCTAAGGCAGCTTTAAACTTAGGCCCCATTTTAAACGTTACGCCTATGATGCTAATTCTCGTAACCTCTTAAACTCAATGGATTTATTTAGTTTCAGCAACATAACAACAGATCATATTTGTAGAATTATTTAATACGTAAGCGTCTACTGGAAAAAATTTAGTAACTAATATAAGTCTTCATTATGATCTATCTATCGTGGTAGAATCATGGTGCGAGCAACAAGTTTTTTAACATGTTTAATACGTAAGCATCTACTGGAAAAAATTTAGTAACTAATATAAGTCTTCATTATGATCTATCTATCGTGGTAGAATCATGGTGCGAGTAACAAGTGTTTTAAGAAACATTTAATACAGTTCACATCGCATCGACAGATGATTCTAAAATAAAATAAGTAATGCCGTTACTACTTTCTACAACAATCACGAGGTAATTAGTTAACGTTCCAACTGAATTAACTAACAATTATATTATTCTTTCGTAATGAAAATGTGGAGAGTGAGGCGATGAGAAAAAGAGAGCGCGAGTTTTCCAATTACTGGCCGGATGCCATCTGACTACGAGGAACTTAACTAAGTTTTAACGTGATCTTTATCTCTTGATCTGTGATTTCCTACAACAATACTTCTTTCTGTACAAATAAATAACACACCAGATGGAGTTTTTGAATGGAGTTTGTCCACGAATAACAGGACTTTTATAAATCATATCAATGCAATAAGTTAAGAGGGTTAAGAACGTACATATGATATGTCTCGTGGATATGAACATTAAAGCACTTTGATTTAAATGGATGAGTATGTAAAATACATCAACTTATGATTGGCTTCGGTGTACTCAAACCTGGAACAGGAATCGAAGTATTCATTTCACAAAATTCTTAAAGGGAGTTGAACGGTCCATAAGAACCCATGTAAAATTTACAAAGGTTATAGCCCATTATCTCAGGTTCTTTATTACTATGTTGTGAGTTTACTGTACTATGATTATGCTTTTAACTGTATAAACGAAAAAATAAAAATTTTAAAAAATATAATAAATAAAATTTTAAATTAATTCTAGGAGCATTTATGGTAATATTTGTATTATCTTAGTTCCACATATTTATAAAACTGTTTTTTAAATAAAAAAAGAAGTTGTATCTATTCTCACTATATTATTATAGTTTTTGAGAAAATGGGTCTTTTATGTCCAAAATAGTAAACTTTCAGAAAAAACATCAAAAAAGGTACAGAAGACACCTTTACTGTGAAAAATTAAACAGAATGATATACATAAATGAGTTAAAAGGGCCCTGGGCAGTAGTCATCCTTATTTAATTCTTCCTCTTCATACTGTAGCCACCATTTTTACTCCGGTTTTTTTCATCTCTTTCAAACCCCTATTTACTTTTGTCAAACTTTTGAAGGAATAAAATTGAAGTACTACTCAAATTTTGTACACATACTTCCTCTAAAACTCTTATCTTTCTAAAATTGCCATCATTAAAGGATGTTATTGGATCTAAAACTTCCACTTCAAGAGTGTCTATGCCTAAAAAGTTTTTTTCCGGGATTATGCTCAAAGCAATGTTATCGAACAATTAATCGACGTTTTTAGTACGCCCATACAAACATTTTTCAGCACATTCTTCTTAAGTATTTGTATACGTGTTTCATTTCACACATTACAGGTTCTTGAATTCACTTCATATGTTTGTAGACTTCTGAGTCCTATGTTTCCCTTCTTAGCAAGTGTAATTTACTAACCGAGAAATCATGGGTTCAAATCATGTACTTTGTACTTTAATAAAAAAAAACCAATGCACTTCGAAAGCCGGCATAGCTGATGCTGAGGCTTAAATGAGATTTTAAAAAAAGTGGAATTTGAAACAGTAAAAAACAATATTCAGCTGTATTTTGATTTAAATGTTCCTTTTCTATATAGAGGAATACAACTAATTCATTTAGCTATACTTACCAGATGATATATGGATTAATGCTCCAAAAGATTATTAGAAAGCTTGAATAAGAATAAAATAGTTTCAAAAAGTGATTGAACGATATAAAGGTTATATATATATATATATATATATATAAAAGTATATATATAAGTATATATATATATATAAGTATATGTATATATATATAAGTATATATATATATATACTTTTAGAGAAAACAGTATAAAAAATAAACTAAAATTTAAAAAAAATATTCTTCAAAATTATCGTTGTTCAACTCCCCTTAAATTTCTTCTCTTTAATTCCCGTGATCTGTACAAGTTATACTGTTAATTCTGTTCTAAGGATTTTATTTTTTACTCTATATCAACGCAACAAGCCCTTGTAAGTATTATTTCCAGTCAAATCTCTAGATTTCAGATAAACAATTGGTTTTATACAACAACAAGTTCAAGACTCCGAGTTTTACATCTCAGGCTTTGCTGACGCTTTATGCAATATTGTATCATAAGCAAAAGAAAGATTTACATCCCCCTGGCATACAAGAAGCTAAATGTGCCGACCCACCGAGTAGGCTTCAGTGACGCTCAACCAAATCCCACTACACTATGATAGACCTAATTTTTGTCTACATAGAAATCAAATTTTATGTAAAATGTAATATCTAAAGATTAAATGTGATGTTGTTATCATTATCTTTACCGATGCGAAAATGTTCAATAACACTCAGCCATATCTTTTGGAGTGACATGCTGCATTATCAAATTGTATGTTTCCTATACAGGATGAATATAAAGTCAGGACCCCCCCCCTCTGTTTTTTTCTATAGGTAATATAAGGAGATATCCTTTGGGTAGTGGTGCAATATGAAAAGGAATTTTCATTTTATGATATTGAAAATGTTTTGTGTCCCGCAAAAATGCGAAAACTTTGGGGGCAACCCAAAAATTTCAAATGTAAACCCCTATCAAGTGACCCCTCATTTTAAAGAGCATGCAAAAACTTAAATAGTGGTGAAAACCAGAGATCGCTATCTCTTTTCCAACATAGCCTTATACAAATTGTAATTAAGTCTTTACACCTAAATTTATTTTGTTTTGGTACAGTTTCCGTCTGCGTTGGAAACAGGTTTATTGGTTGTTTGTGTTCTCAATGAGTGAGGCATGTAATGGACGAAGAATCCAATGTTTGGAAAGTAAACTGATAAGGAGTTTATTGTCAAACGAGTGACTGGGGCTTTCCCGGTTTCGAAGTACAGTTAGATACAAACTAGTCCATTATTTGTTTCAATCTTGTGAGAACAGGTCATACTTTGACAGTAGTTATTATCTTAGTGGATCATTATTATCCAGTGGTATTGTGTGGTTACTATTCCGTGAAGTATTTTGAGAAGTCTTTATGTGGTTTTAGTGTTATTACAATAATTTATTTAGATGTAATTTCGCATTGTAAGTTTTAAATAATATTATCTAGTTAATACTGATTACGAGTAAAAATGGCATGTTGTCACGAAGATAAAATAGAAATTATATTTACTTTCGGGGTTTTCGAATGAAAATTATCATGAGGCAGAAAGGCGGTTTAATTTGGCACATCCTGATAGAACTGTGACAAGGAAATACTTAAGAACTTTAGTAAATAAGTTCCTAGAATTTGGTTCCATCAAAAGATGCCCCTCGCTCAGGTCGGCCCCCCCTTTAGGCGGTGACAAAACAGTTTGAAATTGTTGCATAATTTGTTGAAGATCCGCAGCAGTCCACCGGATTAGTAGCAAAATCTTTGTGATGTTTCCCAAATGTCTGTGGTAAAGTTACTGAAAAAAAAATAAATTTCACGCTTATAAAAATAAGCTTATCCATGAGTTAAACGAAGACGATCCAGACTGTCGTCTACAATTTTGTGAAGAAATGGAAGCACTAATTTCTGCTCAGCCATTGTTTGTTCGAACCGTTGTGTTTAGTGATGAATGCAGTTTTTTCGTCAATGGATATGTGATACAAACACAACTGCAGGTATTGGGACACAGAAAATACCCCATGTTTTCTGTAAATCTCGCACCCAGTACCCAGAAAAAGTTAACGTGTGGGCCGGGATTTTTGGGAATCACATTATGGGACCGTTTTTTATTAATAGGAATCTCAATAGTTAACTGTATTTGGAAATGTTACAAGAATAAATTTTTCCTGCGATAAATACTGTTATTAGGGAGAATGAATTTGAAGAATAAATCGTTCATTTCCAGCAAGATGGTGCCCCACCACATTATCATCGTGCTGTATGACATTTCCTGGGAACTCAGATAGATGGTCAGTAAGATTGGTAGGCGTGTTGTAATAGAATGGTCTGCACGGTCTCCGGACCTTACACCCATGGGACTTTTTTCTATGAGGTCACATAAAATCCATAATTTACAAAACACCAGTAGCAAAACCTTGAAGATTTAAGAAACAGGATTATTGATTCTTGCAAAACCATCTCAGACTTTCCAAAACATCAGAGAGGCGTTCACCCTACGCTTGTCTCACTGCCAAATAGTAGGAGGGTTTCAGTTTGAACATATGATTTGACTTCGTGACGTGGTGAGTTATTTAAAATTGTTCTGATTAATACTGCCTATTATTTCGGATTAGGAAAGAGATAGCGATCTTTGGTTTTCACCACTATTTAAGTCTTTGTATGCTTTTTAAAATGAGGGGTCACTTGATAGGGGTTTTACATTTGAAATTTTTGGATTGACCCCAAAATTTCGCTTTTTTGGGGGACACAAAACAATTTTCAATATCATAAAGTGAAACTTCCTTTCAATATTGCACCACTACCCAAAGGATATCTCCTTATATTACCTATAGAAAAAAGTAGAGAGGGGGTGTCCTGACTTTATTTTCACCCTGTATAAATGAAGCTTGATGCTAAATTACCAGTCCATGCGTTAGCCTAATTTTTAGAAATTGTAGACAAACAGACTGATTGATAGAGAAACATAAATGAATTATTTTTTCAAACTCAATAGGTTTCACTAAAGCTCAACTAATAAATAACTTTCAGCATAAAACAAATCACAATGTATAATCGTGGATCCCTTGAAACGTTTCATGCTTAATCCACATTTTCACTATAAAAATGTATATTATTCAGTAATAATCTAATTATATTTGACCAAACTATCTCGAACCATCATATTCGTTAAAAAAGACTCCATCGTGGGTGTTCCTTTATATTTTAAGAACTAAACTTTCAAAATTGACTATCGTTCCTCGAGCAATATTTTCTTTTCGCAAAGAGTTTTGTAAAATGTGCGTGAATGACTCTTGGAGGTTTATTATATTTAATATTTCTTTCCTAAACGTGATGCAGGATTGTAAATGATAAGGATTATCAATATTTTCGATGGTATCACAATTTATTTACTGTAACCATTTAGATAACATATTTGTACTATGCAGACCATAGACGCACTATTGTTTATGCGTAACAATCTATAAAATTAAAATTTTAAACAGTTTTCAATAAACCGAAAACCTAAGAGGTAAACCACGGGGTGGTTCAGGTGGTGTTGTCTGTTTGTTATCGACCCAATCCTCAGACAATAACGTCAAGAACAACTGGAGATGTCTTTGTCTCTGTGAGATCGCCTTTTATAGAATTTTCAAGTTCCTTGTTGATTTTTATGATCAGTTATTTGATTATCTCCTCTATAAATCGATATAATTGTCACTCATTATACAATATATACATATAATGCCATATATATAATCAATATAGACTGAAGGAGCTTGCTGATTCTACTGCAGTATCTGCAATTGCTCATTAATTATATGAACAGTGACAAAGAAGAAAGTAAAACATATAAAGAAAGTAATAAATAATATCCAAAAATAATTATTGTAAGTACTATTAGGATTGTAATATCTGAGCGGGTGATAAGCAAAGAAGAGAGCGGAAATATCACAATTACTGCCCAGTTCCATTTGAGAAGGGAGGTTAACATAGTTTATGGACTTTTTTACTCTCGACTCTGATGGCTTTGTAAAACATTACTTCCTTTATCGCAAACCAAAAAAGCAAAAAGAGTGATGTTGAGAAATAATTATAGCATTACTATGTTAACATTCATAACTATACATTTTGTAACATACTGTATAACGATGGCAAATGTCCGAAATAATTAGTTTAGACTTCATTCATTTCATTTGCGATATTAAAATATTAAATTAAATGTAAAAAAATAATCCATTAACTTACATTACTATGATCAAGGTTGATTTCAAGTAAAAATATACAAACAAACGATTTTCAAGGAACCTGTAATGATCCTGAAGGAAAAGTTTGAAGAAACTTTGATTCTCCTCCATTACATGGCTTAAACTGTGTTTTTATGCTCTTTTAAAACGTATGTCATCTGGAAATTATTGCAATTCAAACTTAAACTAGTATGTTTTAAAATTATTTTGTTCTCAATAGTTCAGCAAAATACCATCATTTTTATCCCCAATTACATTTCCATTAGGTCCATAATTCAGGCATAACAATATTACTCCTGTTTTTTTTTATATTTTTGTATGGCTACCATTTATATTAGACTAGGCTAAGAATTCGCTAGGAAATACTAATGAATCTTCCTTGTAATTTATTTATATATTTAAAACAGTACATTTTATTACTAGTCTTGGAAATAACCTATTGTGGAGCTCAATCATTTTTAGGGACGAGGTTTATTTCACCATGGAAAATGCTATTGAAGCCCTCAATAGAACTTTCGATACGAATATTGAACTAACTTTTCATCACGAAGTCCTTTAAAATATTATCTAAAATTTAAAATGTAGTATTTATTCTTCCATAAGGAAACGTAACACTAATTAATAATTTATTTATTGAAAAATTAACTATTTGAAGGTAAGACTGTTAAAACAAATAACGGCATTTTAATAAGTGTCGACCGTTAAAGAGATGTTTATATATAGGGAAAATAATGTTTGGGAGGGTGAAAATGAGCTGATTTAGCTACGAGGCAAACGAAACCATGGTCTTTGGATGAGTGTCATTGATGCGTTAGTAGGCTGACAAATTTTCTTTTTTTTTTGACGGGGGATGTATAAACTTATTTTCTGTAAGGTTTGACACCCTGATAATGAAATAATCTCGTCACGCATACTCCTATACATTTTATACATAAAATAAGTAACTATATAATATGCACAGAAACACGCAAAGATCCATATTTTAATCATTTTCATGCCTATAAATTAATAGTAGTATTAATGGTTTTACAAATAGCAATTTGTAAAATAATTGTTCAAATTATCATATCACAACCACAACCGATTACATAACCATTTATATAGGGGCAATCGGAGCAAATATCCTTGGGCACCACGAATGTTGTCTTGAGAAGGGAAACACAATTATTTTAGTGTGAAACAGGAAAAGTAATAACACCGTCAAAGACTAAGATTATTTCACTTATGATGAGCATACAGGCTTGAAAATCATATTCAAAATTAAAGGGACAGGTTCGATAGGTAGGATAATGTGTATTTAAATTTATTTTATGTTGAGAGTGGCTGCAAATGCAACCCTTTGCCCCGGGCACTACCAGTTCTAGGAACGGTCCTGTTGTTATGTAAGCAGTTAGGACTAATCCAAAGTAAGTTTGAAAAATAGCAAAAGCTAAGACAGAACTACGTTTTTATAGCTGAACTAACATGAAATAATATAGTAACGTAAGTAACATCAACAATGTGTAAAATAATATCACATAGGCAACTTACCAGTGTTGTTAACTTACTAATAGCCAACTTACTAAGTAAAATATAAATCTAAAGTCGTGCACGGGCTAGTGATAAGTTGGTCCGCATATTTAGCGTGTGCTAAAAATAGTGGTTAAACGTTTAACTTATTAAGTTTTGCACTGAATCAACGAAGAACTGATGATTTGAAATAGTTGGGAAAATCACAACCTTTCGAAGTACGTTAAATCCAATTATTCACTATTCAAAAGCTACATGTGATAGTTTGATATCGACGTCTGAAAAAGGAATTAGGAAGCATACAGAGGATAGTATACAGATTTCTGGAAGATTTTATTTCTCTTACCTAACCCACCCAAGATTATTATAACCTTTATTAACTGGGTTCTGTATCGTTTGTTTGATCTTTAATTGAATCGCAAGAAGCATAATAAATCAATTTTGTTTGGTTATAGGAACTGTACCGTAAAAATAAATTATTCGTTATTGGTAAAACATTATACCCTCAATTTATTCCACTGTATTTAAACATAACTGTATTAAACGTTGATATTTACTGGAGATGTCTCACTCATTTTCGTAAAACTTACCTCAGAAACTTCCGGAGCGGAAACTTTAATAATAAAAGTCTGTGCTCTTAATTTCTTTTACGGAGTTTTACTAACAATGCTGCAAACTTCAGTTCTGGATTCCGGCACTGAGTTTCTTTTCCTTTAACTATGTTTTAACTAATTACAAGAGTAATACCAAACACTGGTAACAATACATCAATTATTTATTTCAACAGGATTAAAACTAAACTAAAATATAAGTATTAAAAAGTATTCTTGTAATAGACAATTATTCTCAGTATTTATTGAAATTTCCTGATAACCAATATTGAGTCGTTTGAATTCTGAAATATTTTCAGTGTCGTAAAAGACTTAAGAAATTAAATCCCGTATTTTATTCATAAGATTTTTTTCCAAACAAGATGTTCACAAAAAACGTATAGGACATGATATGAATTTTGTTCGTTAAAAATAATTTCACAGTACGGTTTAATAACTTATTTGAATATTATCTACTGTATGTTACTACGTCCATTGATAATCGTTTTTAGGACCCGCGACAGCACGCTACGATGGAGTTATTGCAGGTGGATTTAGCCTATTATGGTACCTGTACGAGTACACTACCTCCATGGTCCACTGTAATGATTCTATGCCACAAACTTCATTAGTCTCAATGCCTCCCTAAAACGATCTAACCAGGTACTCAATTTAGGCCCAGCCAACCACGTCTTCTATCAGTCAGGATAGTGATGTCCACACCATCAGACCCAAGCTCCATCCTTTACCAGTTTTCACGTTCCCAGACCATAAGGATGGTTATAATCATCCCAAGTACTACGCCAAGAAGACTAGCTGGAAATAGTGTACAGAATAACTCTCCTTAATTTAGACTAGTTTCGGCGTTAACCAAAGGAGTACAATCCACCTGTATCCAGTAGTCTCTACGACATTAAATTTCTGATTCAGGACCTCTTGTCAACAAGTAAGCGTAACAAAACCAAAATTAGGTTACCCAACAGTGACCTTCCCATCATGCTCCTGTGAAGCCTTATGGAGTCTCTTCTCATCCTTTACTCTATGATGCAAGCATGAAAATAGTACTTTTCTAATATAACATAATTTAAAATGCAAGCAGGCACTGATTTTGTTTTCTATACTGCATATTACAGCATCTACGTAGGTAGTATAGCATAATAAGTATTAATAGTAATATAAAATGTATGCTCAAATTGAATAAAATACAATTTCTCTAGATCTAGGAGCCTAGAGAATAATATAAGAAAGAGACCAAAGACAAGGTTTTTGCTCATGACCATTACGGACCTCGGGGTCTATACTTTGGAGTTTAAAGAAGGGTGCTACACAATACCTTAGTAAGATAACATTGTGCCAAGTCCCTGCCAACTAGACCAGAGGTCTCGATTTATCATGTCGCGGACAGAGTAAAATGTATCTCACAGCTATCTCGCTAGCTCCATCCACAATAACCTCTATTTTGCATCAGTTTTATAAATTATCACGTAAAATATAATTATCTTTAGAAAAATCTTAGACTAGTATATGACAAAAATTTATAAAACGAACATATGCAAAAAACGTACTCCAAGAAAACACTAAATATATATTCATTTTACGGAAGGTAAAACATATTTTTAAAATGTGATTAAATAATTTTTTAATTAAAACGGAGGTATCAAAACAATAAATAATTATTTCGTCTCAGCTCAGATGTATCAATGAAAAACATTACTTTTTGTGCTCCAGAGGTTTTGAGTGTGAATTGCTTTCACACTGCTTAAATTTTGGTAGAGGTAAAGTACAAAATAAGTTTCGAGAATACATGTACTTTAGGAATAAAGTGTAGCAGCAATTTCCGGATATTTTCCTTCATTTTTCAATTTTGCAATCTGATCTGATCTCAGGAGGATAAACTTCAACTCATGTGCAAAATGACCAAATTACCAGAAATTACCAAACACATGTTGTGTATCAAACTAAACGTAAACTATCTCGAAATCAAACACTCCATAAATGCAACACTAATTACTGTATATTGAACTATATATTCATGTGATACAATACTTATTCTCACAGCAATCACAAACAATTGGCAAATAAGAATAGCAATCGGAAAGGCAATAGCACCAACATGATGGTGGTAGATAAGGACTTGGACGTGGGCTTTTTTATTGGTTCTTAAGACAATATGATGACTATACGTAAATTGATAAATCTTGGCAATCTATTTTGTTACATTTTTTATTTTTCATTTGTTGTACTGGCAACATAAGCGACCTAGTTTCACCAACAGTTAATTCAATGTTAGATTCACTAATTCAGTTTATTAACCCTTGATTCGACTTTGTTTGAAATTGAAGAAGTGAGATCTCTGATACAATATGTATACTCAATGTATACTACATTCTTAGAACCAGCAATTATAAGCAGCATTAACTTTTCTGTAATTATATTATCGTATTTTCTTTGTGGTTTTTTTATTATAAGCTTTTGTATTTCTTATATATTTTATACAATAAATACAGTTTTGGAACACAATTTGACGTTTTTTACTATGGCTTTTTAGGGTGTTTTGTGTTTGAAACGCTGTTCTGACGTCCTTATCATTTTCCCCGATAATTCAGGCACATTGATGTAACATAAACGTAAAGATATCACCATTTTCAGTTATCGCTGAGGAACAATTTCTCTTTTTCGAACAAATTAACCAATACCAATTTAAATCAAATAAATCAATTCCATCCTAGCATTCGGGAAACATCGGGTTTTTTCGTAATTTACTTCTACAACATAAATACAAGCTTATATGCAGTCCGTTTTATTGATTATATTCCTTTTAGCATCCTTTTTCTTCTTATGTTCTTTTAACATTTTTTGTATAAAAAGATTACTAAGGTTATATGTACCATTTAGAACTTGTTCAATGTAAGTTAATAAAAACGACATACAAATAAGATAGTTCATTTCAATGGCTTTTATTTTTTAACTGTTAATTCTGTAGTTGTTATCTCTCAGTTATAATGTATGCTGTTGCCGTCAGTTATGTCACTAACTTGGTTTAAAACTAATCAATTATATGTAATTTATTCTTAAATCAATTATTTTTCCAGCGTTGAAGTTTACTCGTACAAAAAAACCACCGTTGGATTATACTAGTTGGATAAAAGCTCACTTAATTAAGAGTCTTTATCAAATTGGAAGTTAAGAACTGCAAATAGAAATACATATGTAAATGTTGTGGTCATTGAATGAGGCTTTAATTGTTAAAAACTGTGGCAGCACACTTAATTATAATCGAAAAAACACATTGCTACAATCGTACTGTCTTTTGTAACAACGTATGTGCTACAGTGTTTTAGTCATCTATGATAAACATTCATCAAAATTTGGTCAGTCCTGGCGCTTGAGTAACAATCTGACAAATGCCTCTCGAGCAACATACAAACCACACTGTATTAAATCAATCGTGACCAAACATTGAAGTGCTTGTTCAATTGATTAGTATTCAGGTAATTGGCATTTGAATGGTTGTTTTATTGCATTGATCTAATTATAACTTCACCGCTTCATCGAGGACGTTTATTTGAAGTGGGTTAATTTTCATTCCGCTTTTGTACTTTATACGGTATTTATAAAGTTAACTTACAGCTCAACTTTTAGATTTCTGATATTTCTCTAGATTTATATGGCAGCAAATAAACATCGACAAAAATTTAAATACTGTATGTGTGAAACAGGCCATATTTATTTGGCTTGGCATTAATTTTTGTTACTGCGTTTTACAATTTATAAATATTCACTCATTGTCACTCCACAGGCATTTTCATACATAGATGAACATATAACACTTATTTATAACGCGGTTATTCTTGGATGAATATAAATGAAATTATAGTAATATACTGCGTGTTCAAAAGATTAGCGAAATTATTTTGTAATGCGAATAAGGTAAACCAAATAAAAAGTTTCTATAACATTATGATCTATTTCACTTCATTCGGTGTATCTCTTTAAATATATATTTATAAAATATATTTAAAAAATAAAAAGAAATTTTTTAAAATATATGAAAACATATATAACAAATATATTTATTATTTAAGAAATCATAGCTCAGAGATTGTTTATGTTACGCCCATGAAGGTTTACACGTTTGTACGTTATATTGGGATGTAACATTTTAGTCAAAAAAACTCTATCGTAAATAGTTTAACTCGATGGTAAGTTGGTAGTTTAAAATGTGAAATGGAAAATTTCATTAAAACCGATGATAACAAAAAAGTTTTATAGTCATAAAATAAACCTCCAAATTCAAATTCAGGATTTCATTAGATTTTTATACACGCATTTATTCCGATATTTATCTTTATTTTGTAACAGGTAAGGCTAAAAATATTTGTAACAGTTAAGGCTTTTTAAAAACTATCGTTAAATTTATATTGTTCCTCTTTCTCGTCGGTATTCATGAAGTTTTGATTGATATTTTTTTTTAAAGCCACCACTAATAACGATAGATATTTCAGAAATTATTTGCATAGAAATAACATATAGAAACAAGAAAAATAATAACTACGTAACTTTCAGAGTAACTTAACGTAACCGTTTCTGAGTTATAAACTTTTTACTAAATACACAAACAGACAGACTTTAAACGAAGAGGAATAAACCAGTGAATACAATTATTCCTTGGAAATAGAATACAGTGGAAGAAACACTATGAAATAAGCCTCAATTACTGCATAAAAGTAATTAATAAAATACCGCTAGGATGTAATTAATTAAAAATCATAATGGTCATAAAAGTTGATGAGACATTACCACTTTAGGTAGAGCTGATATGCTAATGAAAACTTCTATTTTTACCCCATAATAAATGGTGATAAATTGCAACTACAAATATGACTAACAAAGAGTACATTGAATAAATAAGTATTTAACCAGCTACTTAATGAGACAGAGTACTAGGCTTTGAAATACAGTACATACCCTATCCTTGTAGATTGTAAATCTATCATGTGAACGATACCAACCAATATCCATTTTCTATACATTTAACGTTTTTTCAATAATGCTACAAACATTTAATAACGTTTAAAATATTTGCAATAGGTACTTTTATCGGCCTAACTAACGAATTCTAACACTGGCCCATCCAAATGGAACTAAAATTTGTAACCCGAGGACAAAATACAAATTCCTACCACCGAAATGTTTGGACATTGGACGAATTAGTTGTTACCAGAATCTAATCCAGGGGCCGTCTTATTCCTTTTTGTATATTAAATTATTAAAAAAGGCTAAAATAATTGAACACTTGTTTCCTCAAAATTGGTCACCATTGGTTAACTGAATATTCTTGTTGCAATATAAACAGAGACAATAAAGAGTAGAATAATAAAAGTAATTGGCTGAGTGAAACCTATTATTCAGGAATCTCATTTCTGTCTGTCAACATGAGATCTTGAGAACAAACAGACTTATAGAATGGAAATTTTCATGAAGCTTTATTTCCACATAGCCGACAAAAAGTTCTATTATCGTGCAATTCTATAGGATTTAACTGAGCACTATAGAGTGACCCTTTGAGGGACTGGGCAGGTTGAACTAAACACGAACTAAACAGGAACCCCAGGTTGTTTATAACACAGTATTCGGTTTTTGTGCCCTGAACTTGCGAAGTAACGTATTATATATGGTTAGCTGCCATAAACTTTACAATATTACACGGTCGGTGTGGAATATTTTTGAAATTACGTTACAGCCGCGGTTTTATGCCACGTTTTAAAATGTCTAATGTCAGGAAACACACTACGTCAAAACACACCGGAAACATTCCACAGTTGTGAGCTGTGTGACTCACATGGATGTGTTTTCTTATTTGTGGAAACAAATAATCGACAGTTTCGAGTATTTTACTTACGAAATACGAAGGTCGTTTAACAAGACCTTAGAAAGTCCTAGAGATGGCGCTCGTGGGATTGAAAAAGATTTTGTTCGTAAGCAGTATTATTGATTAGATAGCTTCAAAAATTCAGCTCGATAAATTTGTTGCTATTGACGATTGAAGTGAATAAATGTATTTTTGTTTAAAATAACGGAGAAAAATGCACTTCGAGCGGTGATAAAATATTTTTATTTGAAAGGCTTAACGCCTAAAGAATTCAAATCTGAGTTGAATTGCAGTTCACGGCACATCTGCTCCTGTTTTTGTAGCATTTTACGATGGAGTAAACGAGTTTAAACGTGGCCGTTCATCTACAAATGATGAACATCGATCGGGACGACCAGTGAAATTGTCTACTCCAGAAATGATCGAAAAAATTCACATAACCGAACATTTTTGAATTACCAACGAAATGATGTACACGATATAGTTGAGGCTACAGGGATATTAGAAGATGTGTATTCGTTTCAATTTTGGATCAAAAATTGTTAATTAAAAAAATTGCCGCGAGATGGATAATAAGGACTTGGTAACCGAGGATAATAAGGACAATCGTGTGGTCGGCGGCAAAAATGACTGAAGTTCAAAACGTTTCAACATCCACCGTACTCGCCAGATTTGGTCCCCAGTGACTTCTTCCAGTTTCAAAATTTGAAAAAAGGCTTCACGAACAACGCTGCACTTTAAATGTGGAAATTATTGAACAAACAAACGTTTATTTTTAAAAACTTCCTAAATTTTTTTGACGGTTTAAAAAGCTTTAAAAAAATTGTAAAATGTATAGAGCTGAAAGAAGATTAAGTTGAGAAATAAAAAAGAAATTTTGCCAAAAACTAATTTTCTATCTTTATCTAAGGATTTATCTTTTTCGACCCTCATACAAGGGGTCGAATTGAATAAATAGAAAAGATGACGTAATCAACGGAAATAAAACTACATAACGTTGGTTCATTTACTATTACATGTTACATTGTAGAACAAAGTTTACGTGAAAAAAATCCCTAATTGTAAAAAAGTGCTTAAGAATTAAAAATATTACGCATAAATTAAACATTATTAGCACATGTTTTAGCGACATTTGGCTTAGACAGATACATTTAACTAGTATTTTTAACATTTTTTTAATTTATAACCTTTTTTAATAAATAACATCATCCATTTGTGTTAAATTCCAGAGAACCAAATTTACACCTAATGTTAAAGAGGTTTTCTTAATTCTTAATTGTTGTAAGTAAATTTTAGAACTGAAAAGTTTCTGATATAAACATTTTAATATAGCTACATTAAATAAATTCCAAAAGTTCCAATTCTAAGATGACCTTTATTGGCCTAACACGGAAAAGCAGAAAGAAAATTAATGGGAATGTAATTAGGCAATTGCTGCACATGACGAGTCTTAAAAGTCAAATTTTTTGTATAGTACAACTTAAATGTAAGTTTTAGGTAATCCTGAATTTCTCGTCTCTCTGAAATGCAATGACTATCTCATGTCATATTCTCAGCTAGAAAAAGTTAAAATGATTTTAAATTAATGTTAAGCAGATTAAAGTATAACAAAACAATTTTACGTACGGTGTTATGTGCAAAAGTTCAAAGAAATGTACCAAGTGAATTATTAAGTATATAATCAATGAAAGGGTATAAGAAACTGTTTTACTATCAACGTGTACCAAAGATTGTAATTTACGCTGTGCCCATTTCATTTCTTAGCAAAGTAATAAAAGAACTTTGGTGTTATTGGCACTTTCTCTTTTCATTTTGTGTAACGCAAAAGATTAAAGAACTGTTCCCGCAGAGAAATCAAACAAACATGTAATTTCGTTGAAGCATTTGGAATTGAAAAGCGTTACCTTTTAAATAACTAATATTTGTATTTCAATTCGACTTTTACGAGGCAAACTGATATTGACAGTGTTTCAGACATTGTTTTGATTTATATTTCGAAACAGTTTGCGGATTTCTTTAAAAAACTCTAATATCGCAATTCTAAGCGATAATAAAACCGGTAAGCTATGTATGACCCACACATATCCAGGTGATATATAAGCAAACGTATGTTCCAACCAACTGTACATTGGACAGAAATAGTGTACGCGAGGGAATAGAAAACTCCTTTGTTCTTTCTCGGATAGTTTTGAAAAATCGTGACCAGAAGCTTTGAGAGAGTTTATATAAAGCAGCTGATGTAAGGAAACAGCTGGAGTATTGTATCAGCCCTTCTGTATTTCTCAAGTTCCACAGCCGTCAATAATTTCTTGACGCCTACACTTGCTTCACAATATTTTTTGTCAATAAAATAGTTTAAATATTTAATAAAGACAAAATTAGCACTTTATTTATCAACATTCTATATTTATGATCAGATATTTTAATGTACCAAAGACATTTACAAATTAAACCACTACTTTAAACAATACATTTTTTTAATTTCCATTAAATACAGTTTTGAATGTTCCTTATTAGTCTTTGAAGTAAATCCAATACAATACTGATGAGATTTTTTAACGAAATAATTTACGTTTACCAACAATATTTACTTTAGAAGTTTCCAAAATACGTTTAATTATTAAAGTCTACTTATAATACTGTTTATTTTCATCTCATCTTCTCCCTCGCCTCGTTCATGGCCTCTATCCATTCCACATGTGCTTCGTAACTGAACTAACTGAACAGAAACATGCTTCATGGCGGTAACATTCCGATTGTTACAGTCGAGCTTACAGTTGATATACGATTGATATTACAGTGCAATTACTGTTAAATTTCTGTTTTGCTTGTTTTTATTTAAATGTAGGTTAATCTCTATCATCCTAATCTTAAAAAGTACATTTGTGTGTAGTTTTGCCACAGTTGTGACATGTATATTGTTATTTTCATTTATGTGTTCTGCAACTTTATACAGAAACAAGTGAAGAATTTTAATTGTGTTATTATTTAACATTTAATGAAAAAGTTAACTAACAGCAGAAACTCATGATTTGTAATGGGAGAGTAAGTTTTATATATATATATATATATATATATATATATATATATATATATGTGTGTGTGTGTGTGTGTGTGTGTGTGTGTGTGTGTGTGTGTGTGTGTGTGTGTGTGTGTGTGTGTGTGTGTGTGTGTGTGTGTGTGTGTGTGTGTGTGTGTGTGTGTGTGTGTGTGTGTGTGTGTGTGTTTTACATAACATTGTGATTTTGTCTCAATAGAAAGATTTGTATTTTTAACCATTTCGTTAATCTTATCTTCTCTGCTTAATATATGATCAAACACTCCAATAAATGAAAACTTTTTATTTTGTGAGATGATGAAAAATCTGGAATCTATCAAATTAATTGTGACAACTGTGATTTCAAATATATTTGCCAAACAAAAAGGAAAATAAAAAAGAGAGTAAAGGAACATAAAGCATGTCTGAAGTATCAACAAGAGGAAAGATCGGCCATGGCGAAACATGCACTTCATACTGGACACTGTTTTTCACAAGTCAAATTATTAAAAGAAATCAAAAACAACAAATTCCTCGATGCTTACGAAACTATTTTTATGCAGAAGAACCAAAATTATTTAGTAAATAATGAGCCTGGACCTCTACAAAATTCACCGTTACTGCCTTTAATCTAATTAAATACTAATTTTTATATATACAATAGACATACTTCCTGGCCTTTAAAATCTTATCTCTTTGTATTTTTCAAGACATATGTTTTTATTTAAATCTAAATTGTTTGTATTATTACTTTACTGCACAGTTTTTGTTTACATGGTGTCAACATCGTTGTTGTGTTGCGTTGCTAAGATTGAATAATTGAGTGTTATTCAAGAACATCATCATTTGAGTTAAATACGTCGAATTGTGTGTTTGTCGATACAATCTTGAGATTTTAGATTTTATACTTGCGGTTGCCTTTTTAAAACTTACCTAAATATCATTTTCCATTTGATTAACCTCAAAACATTATGGTTTAACTGAGGTGTGTGTTGTGTCTGTGCCACTATTGGCAAAGTTAGACATTTATTAGGCATCAAATTTCTATCCTTTGAAATTTTGTGAAATTATACGTCACATTTACACACATTTTATTTATTCCGGTAGGTTGGTCCTGACAAAATGTCAGGTTCAGCGAACTCCCCACCAGGAGATATTGAATCACAGAAATTGGAAATGGAAACTCAACTGGCGGTTGCTTCGATTATAGGTCTAGAAATAGAAAATACGAACGTCAATCATGATTTTGCAGAAAATGTTACAGTACAATCAGACCATAACACTACTTACGTAGGTCAACAGAAAAGAAAGTTCAGTGAAGGTGATAATTGTATTAATCCAACAGAACAAAATCCTAGACCCAATGCCTCCAGTTTGGACACAAATCATGTGGCAAAAAGACCTAACATTAGACGGTTGAGATTATACAACGAATCAAACAAAGGACCATATGAAGTAATCATACAAAGCAGGGACGGGAAAAAAATCAACCCATTTTTGGTAGGCAAAATATTTAAAAATGGAGACTGTAAAATTGACCATATTAAACGAGTAGGCAGAAATCTAACTGTGATTTGTGAAGATGCTTTTTCGGCAAATGAGTTAGTAAATTGTGTTCATTTAAATAATTTTAATGTTTTTATACCAGCCAGTAAGGTGGAAATCACTGGGGTTGCGTATATCGAACCTGAAATTACTGAACAAGAAGTGATAAGTGAGAGTAAGTCCCCCTATCCCATAGTTCATGCCAAAAGAATTACAAAGTATGTAAACCGACAAGTAACAGACACACATTTCATGACTTTAACATTTGAATCAGACCAGCTTCCAGATTTTGTGTATCTAAATTATGTGCGAATACCCATTGAACGGTACATGTTGCCTATCAAGCAATGCTATAACTGTTTTCAATATGGCCATGTAGCTAAGTCTCCTTGCAAATTTGAAAAGATATGCAGAGACTGCGGACTGAGGTTTCACAATGGTGAATGTACACAGTCAAAAAAATGTGTCAACTGCCATGGTAACCACAGTAGCAACAGTAAGTCGTGCAAAGAATATGAGAGACAAAAAAACATTATGCAAAGGATGTCTGTCCATAGAGAAGATTTTTTGACGGCAAGTAAACACTTCCCAACAAATAACCTAAAACATAATCCATACAGCATCCAGAGGAAATCATATGCAACTATAACAAAGCAGACTGCATTCTACAGTCAACCTCCATCAATTACCGGCAGTGATCATTCCCTTCTGTTTTCAAGTAATAGATTTCTAGGACTCAGTGATATAATAGAACCCAGCAATACAACACTTGACAAACCTATCAATACCAAACCAAGATTTGTCAAACCAAAGGAAAACTTGTCTGAAAAATCATATAGTAGGACCTCCAGTTCAAGTATCGACAATATATCATACCAACCTGCAAACAAAAATCCGAAAATCGAACGCTCAACGCCCGCGAATAGCGGACATTTAACAAAATTATTAAATGACAAAATTAAAGAATTGAGAACCAAAATACAAGGCGAAGGGGTCATTAATAAACAAAAGGTAGATGACTTACTGGCACAGCTTCTTAAAGATTTATTAGAGTCTCAAAAACCTGGAAATATAATCCAGACATATAATAAAAACACATCAAATAAATCAGGAAACAAACAAATAGACCCCAAAGACAGTGTTTTTTGGTCCTAATCCACGAAACTTCTGCAATGAACAGAAAAGAAAATAATCAATTAAATTTGATTCAATGGAACTTAAGGTCTATCAAACAAAAATGGGCAGAACTTATTCAATATATGATAAAAAATAAGATTCATATTGCAATCCTACAAGAAACATGGCTTTGTCCACATGATACGATCAGAGATAACAATTTCAGAATATTACGACTTGATAGAGAAGATGGTTATGGAGGTGTAGCTTTCGTTATTCATAACTCTCTGACCGCTAAAATAATCAAAGAACATAATAAGAATAATATTCAAATCCTAGGCATAACAATAACCAACTCTTTTAGATCATTAAATATATACAACGTATATTGTACCAATAAACCAATAAATTGCTCCTTTTGGCAAGAGTATATTTTTAGCTTAGATCAAGGTAATACAATGATTTGTGGAGATTTTAATGCTCACCATCAGTTCTGGAACTGCAAAAAACCTGACAAAAGAGGTAATGACATCTTTAGGAATTTCAGTAACTCAAATTTTATACTGGCTAACGACCATTCCTTCACAACCATTCCGAGCTTATTTCATAATCAGTCAACCATAGACCTAACATTCTTAACCCCTGAACTTTACACACATCTTGATAACTGGGAAGTCCTATCTGATGCGATGGGGAGCAACCACTTTCCAATAGTAATGACTCTAAATTCAGTTAAACATTCACCATCTAAGGTAGAAACACCAAGAAGGAACTTTCAGAAAGCAAATTGGCAAAAATATTCAAAATTAGTGGAAGAAAATGTGAAAAATATTGTCAACGAGTCCTTAAACATCCAAATAGAAATGTTGGAAAAAATTATGAACAATGCAGCAGATAAATCAATACCCGAATGGAACAGTCCTATTTTAAGTAACCAAAAAGGCTTTACACCAAAATCATGGTGGACTGCTGAATGTTCTCATGCAATTGTTCAACGAAGGCTTAGTTTTAAGAAATTCAAGATGGATATGAACCCTGTTAGTTACCAAAAATATCAAGAAGCTCAGTTAAAAGGTAAAGACACAATCGAAAGGGCAAAAAAGAATGAATGGCATAAATTATGTGCAAACATAGGTGAGAAAAAAATAGCAAATTTGCATGGAAGGTCATAAGAAAACTGAAAACAAACAAAATCAATAATGAAATATCACTTATCAAAGAAGACCAGCACCTAGCAGAGAAGTTTATGAAACACATTGTCCCAGATCACGTTCCACAAGCTGAAGAGATCTCCACACCAAAAATAAAGGATACAGATCACATACTTGAAGAAAACTTCACAATGACTGAGTTAATTGCAGTTCTTAAAACAAAGAAAAAAGACACTGCTCCAGGAAATGACCTCATTTCCTATAGTATGATAACTCACCTACCTGAGGAGGCCTTAAACGTACTACTTAATATATATAATAATATTTGGAATGACAACCTAAGCTTACCACAAAAATGGAAAGATATAAAAGTCATAGCTCTACTTAAACCAGGTAAAGAGAAAGATCATGAGGAATCGTACCGCCCGATTTCTTTGATTTCTGTTTTTATTAAGGTGATGAATGGTATGATAAAGAAAAGACTGGAATGGTATGTAGAGAAATACAATCTGATTCCCTCAACTCAGTATGGATTTAGAAGAAACAAAGGATGCGCCGACTATCTACTAAACCTAATACTGGATATGGAAACTGCTCGAACTTTTAACGAAACATTAATATTAACAAGTCTAGACATATCATGTGCATATGATAGTGTAAATTTACCCTATCTGTTTAGAAAAATGTACATTTATGGTGTTCCCAAAAAGTTTATCATTCATTGTCAAAAGTGGCTTGTGGGTAGATCACTTAATTTGGTTTCAAACCAAGGCACCATATCTAGAGTGACCTGTAAAGGTCTGCCTCAGGGAAGTACCTTGAGCCCATTGCAATTCTCATTATATTTGGCAGAAATAAATAATTGTTTGCCTGAAGGAGTCATATCCCTACAATATGCTGATGATGTGGCTTTGTACTCAAGTAATAAGAAAATCGATCAAGTAATGGTTAAAATGCAGACCGCACTCACAAATATTGATAACCTTTTCAATAAAATGAGCTTTAGTTTAAGTGTGAGTAAATGCAAAGCTATGGTTGTATCTAGAAAGAAGAGGATAAACAATGTTATAAATCTTAAAGTTGAAGGTCAACAACTCCCAATTGAGTCAAGAGTTAAAATTCTCGGTATAACGATCGATAATCAATTAAAATTTGATGAACACATAAACAACTTAATAAACCAATGCAGTAAAGATCAGAATATCATCAAGATGATTACTTGTGGAAGAAACGGTGTTAATTCTCATTTCCCACTTACAGTTTATAAAAGCTTAATTAGATCTAAACTTGATTACTGCTCGTTTCTGTTTGGGAACTGTTCAAAACACAAATTGTTAGAAATAGAACAAATTCAAAACCAAGCTCTAAGGATAGCTTTAGGAGCCCTCAAATCATCTCCTATAATCGCCTTACAATCTGAATCAGCTGTAGAATCTTTAAACCTGCGAAGAAAAGTTTTAACGGAAAGACTTGTGTATAAAAATATCACAGATATTGATAACCAAAATCGATACAGATGCCTATACCTACAACTACTGATCAACATCAACCCTTACTGGAAATGTAAAAAGACTCCACTCTATATTGAGGCATGTGTTGAGACCATAAAAAGCGCGCGTAATTTGATTTATTCAAAAACGGTTTCGATTCAGATCGGTTTATAACCCGTTGCGAGGCGGCAAGGAGAGTGCCTGGTCGAGGTCCTGACAGCGGACTATTTACTGGCAATATCGCTCTGCTCTCACACCACCCTCTCACTCCAGAGGGTCGACTCTCACACGCCACACGCTTCTCCACGCGCCTTTGTTGTGTTGTGTGCCCGCATTAAAGAAAACATAAATCCCACCGCCATTTGTCGAGCAACAGACTGCGCGAGTTTTTCCTTATTTATGTCTCCATTTCAGTTTTTTCTGATCCAGCTGAGCGTTTTCTGTCGATCGAACCTTTTAAGTGCAGCATCGCAGTTGGGATGTTTTACAAACGAAAAGTGCTCAAGCGAAATTCAGCCGGAACATTCCACACCATCTGTCACCTAAAACAACAACGGTACTTCAAGTCTGTTGGGGGGCCTAGGGGCTAAGAGACTAGGTCGAGTGCACTGTGAAGAGAACTGAAGAAGAGACGACCATTCTTCAGCTATAGTGTTTTTGGTCAAATTCCGTTTGTTATTTATTTAACTCTCTCAACGGAAACTCCATTACATTAGACAAATTTAGTAAATTCTATTGTACAATAACAAGTAATGTTCAATCAGTATTGAACACTAACACTTAGAAAATCATAAAAACAACAAGTAAACTATAAAGAAAGCAAAAATTTAATAATTTAACAATCTTAATGTGCTTCCAAATCAAAAAGAATAACATTGCCAATTCAAGATTCTATCGATGTGATATCAACGATATACTTAAAACTAGTTTAAATAGATAATAAATTACAATAATACCTAAAGGTAACTTGACGATAAACAATGGTCCTAAGGGTTTCAAAATAACTTAAAACAATAATAAATTTTAACCCTTTAACATCATAAATAATAACAAAACAAGATAATGGGCAATTTTAAAAAAATGGGCAAATACTGCATTTGGGTTAGAATGGACTTGGATTGGAGAATGACAACAGCCATGCCGATCTAATGACGCCGATAAATAATATTTTTTACTGTTTTCAAACTGTCGTGAAAGAGATCAACTTCTGCAGGGAGATTGTTACCTAAGCGGTGGAGTCTGGCAATGGGACCAGATTTTTAGTAGTGTCTTGGGTGAGATCGATGGTCGAATAGTTTAGTAGATCTCTTACGTATTTTTGTTTGAACGAATACCTCCCCCACCTGACGAAGAGTTTAGATTTTAATCCTCTAACATTGTGTTACATACAACGATGGCAAATGTCCGAAATCCTGTTATCCTTTCATTCTCAAGATGTCCAGCGGACTGATAGGCAGACAGACAATCATACAAAAAGAAATTTTTACATCCCCGGCAGGCACCATTATTAAATAATTCATTCTTGCCTATGTGCAAATAAATTTTTATGTAAAATTTAATTTCTACAGATGAAATATTTCTAGACGTTTCTTTCCACATTCCACATCCACGTTTTACTCATAAAGTTAGGTTTCATACTGGAGCTAATATAATAATAATAATATAAGTTATAACGAAAGGTTGCGCTAAAATAAAATCACCGAATTGTAACTTTGACCTCTCTATAAAGTTTTCTTTTAAGTTTCTATTCTTTCTATTAAGTTCAGCGGATTATGAAGAAAATCTGGCATCAGCCATTACAATCTGCATGATGAGAGGTAATAAATACTTCACTTTTCAATGGGTACCAAGTCATGTGGGGATAGGTCCCAATGAACATGTAGATAGGCTGGCAAAAGAGGCAACCCAAGAAGGTGAAGAACCAACAGATTTTAAAGTGTCATTGGAAGATTTTGTTGGCGCAATTAAACAATCACTACTTGCCCCTGATAGCCCCTCCCCATGGTATAATAATTACAAACTGAGTAGAAATAAAATAGTAACGATAAATAGACTAAGAATTGGACATGCTTGGGTTAATGAAACCCTATTTAAGATAAATTGTTATTTCACTCCGTTATGCCTCAAATGCAATGCAGGTTCCATAGAAAGTCTTCAACATTTAATCTTTGATTGTGTGCAATATAACGACTTCAGACATGAATTGCTCACTAAACTGAAAGCGAAGAAAATAGATCCACCTTATATATTGAAAGATCTTTTAACGAGCTTTGATATGGAAATAATACTGGAAATTGTGAGTTTTCTTAAATCTATAAATAAGGTTATATATATATATATATATATATATATATATATATATATATATATATATATATATATATATATATATATAAAACATACTAACATAACTTAAGTCTTGAAAGTGACCTGTCTTAAGAACATGAATGTCTTCACCATGGGTTATAACAAAATGTTCTCTCCAGGGCCCATTTCCTGTTTCTGGACTAGGAAGCCGCCTGAAGGGTCTCTGGCGTGAAGCATTCTATCCTTGGAGTTGGGTGCACAACCGTTCCTATTTAATCCTACACACATCAAATACCTTCCTTAAAGAAATTCCCCCAACTTCTTTCAAAGTAACACAACAAACAATAGGAAGTATTAACAATAGAATTAAGGTTGTGACTTAATAGGTTGTGACTAAAACTAACAAATAAAAACAAAAAATAGAAAACAAAACAGAAAACACCCACAACACCGAGAACACCAAGAACAACCTTGTCTCCAAGCATACAACCCTCGTGGGTACTGAGTGCAATAGTGAACTTACTGTGTGTTAAAAGTGTAAACTGGTCATACATACAAGAATGTTTATCGAGGTTCCATGCTCAAAGTAAGCAGAACCTGCTGAAATTCAGCAAACAAGAAGAAAGAAAGAAAAGTTTTCTTTTAGTCTGTGAATACAAGTGACACGTTGAAATCTCATACGATTAGACCCATTTTGCTTAAACATTTGTTTATTCTATTTTCTCGTTGCCACCATAAGAACAATGTAAAAAATATTTGCTAACGCTCGCCCGAATTCCATGGAGTGACATGCACCTTCTTCGAACTCATGTTGTCTATATGGACATGAAGCTTCATGTAAAAATTCACATTTTTAGGTTAGTTTGTTTCCGATAAATCGTGCGGTCAGACAAACAGATAGAAATGAAATTTTCCCTGCCACGAATGATAGGCTTTGCCAACGCTCAGCCAATGAGATGTCTTAGGATAACCTCGGAATCTAGACAGAAAATGAGAAAAATGACGCAAAGCCTTCTCACCGGCCTTTTAAGAGTCATAGTTTTGTCCAGTTCGAATCAAGTCAGACTGGTCACAGTCCGACCACTGGTGACGTCATAGGCTAAGTGTAATATGTGACGTGTGACTAGTTCACGCGCTTTGTTTATTGGTTCCACGCAAACTGCCCATTGACCCTTAGTATCCCACCGAGCCTGATCAAGCCTGACGTCCCACACATCGAGCGTTCCTGCTGCTTGGATGGGTGACCGCTAAGCGATCCTGTCCTTGCAAGCAGCCCGCCTGCCCGGCCATTGGTGGTGGTCCAGAAGTCACCTTTAAGCCGTTGGTCCCCAGGTTAAGTGTTACAAAGGGCTTCTTAGCCGTAACTTCGCCTGGTAAAATAAGACAGTCCTCACTTTACTTTCATTTCAATAGTCAACATTTACAGCGTCATGGATGAGGAATATCAGAATGCGTGTATTATTATTATTATTATAAAATTGTTTATTTAACTGTTTTCCAAATGAATGTCATTAATTATGAATTGACTCCACGGGATGCAAACTTACTCGTGTGTTTCGAATGGATGTAGGAGTATTAAAATGTGTAGCCTTGCGGTAAGTCATAAGGCCAACTGACAGTTATATAGCCTTATAGTTGCACAGACTGTTCAATACAATTTTGTGATACTAGGAATTAATTGTTTTTACACATAGCCTGTATTAGTTATAAGAAGAAAAAAGAAAGAAAGAAAAAGTGGTTGGTTTATACAATAATCCAAAAATAATACCTTCCCACACCCTACAAAGAAGCAAGCGATTTCTTTACAAGTAAATTAGTATTATTTGTTTCAAAATGTAAGGAACGAGTACCTAACTCTAAATATAACGGTCACTACGACCATCTTGTTTAGTATTTTTGGATTTTCCTTATAAACAAAGTTAATACATATGAAACATATTTTTTGCGACTCAAATAAAGCTCCAACATCTCATACAATTGAAACACACACAAAATTGTAATAGAAAATGTTTTCAACTGTAATTTTATTGTGATATGTTTCAAAGTTTGAATTTTCATATTACATATTTGCTAAATAAATCCGATCTTAGTTTTCACACACCTCGCATATCTTTCCTACAATAAAGCCAATCTTTTCCGTCAAGGAGTAAAACTTTTACTGCCAAACCGTATTTTCCGAATCATTGTTAGATTAGGGCACACAGGTAGTGTAGGTTGTTACACCTGTGATGAGTTGTAGCTGCGATTAAATTAGAAGATTCGGTATATTTAAATTGTAATTGGTTACTTCATTCAACGATGAAGTATCGAACGAAACGACTGTCTTTACTCTTTAGAGAACTGTAATTCTTTCCCGGGTATTGCGAGCGCCTTCAATCCGGTGGCCGCAACACCATCTGCCCGATGTACTGCGTGTATTGCATACCACCCAGGCGCATAGCGCTCTGACCCTTTCTTCCTAGTGAAAACTTTCATGCCACCCAAAAACTATTGTTATACATGGGACTAAGTTAAGCGAGCTAACGTACAAAGTGTCAAATATCTAGGTTACAGTAGAGTTATACTCTCTCGATAACTCTAGCATACACGAATTGAGCTAAGTGTGGCGTAGTTACTTATTACGTATTACACTTACGTTAATTAATGCTTTAATACAGCAGTTCTGTATAATTATGATTGTGATTGCGAAAGTCAATATTATATTAATGTTAACATTAGACTATAGAGTATTAAATTGATTTAATGAAACAAAGTGTATTTATGTAACTGCCGTAAGTTTATGCATTCTACTTAATACAGCACTTTCACACCTTAGTACGCCATATTTTACAAATCGTATTAAAGTTCTGTTTGCATTTTTTCGAAAGTTGTGAATGTAATACTAATAGTAAATTATAAAAACTGCGACAGCTTGAATCTCCTTCATAAGGGTTCACGACTAAATTCTTCTGGTTACGTTCCGAAGCTCTAAATGCCCTATTGAACTCTGATACAGTAAAAATGTTTATAAACTAAAAATCAAATTGATTGGTGTTTTTTTAATTGATTAAAGTTGTTTACATACAGAGGAGGGTAGATTTCAATTCTGGAAACGTTGTTATACTTTTTTGTAACGTATAACGATGGCAAATGTCCGAAATTCGACTATTATTTCAAATCATCATCTTCAGTACTAAACTACTAACAAAGTTGTTTTCACTTTAAAGTGAGATTTTGGAAAACACCATGACCTACGGCGGAGGAGGTCAATGGTTGAAGTTCAGCATAGTTTTCATGGAATTAAAAAAAGAATTGGCCATTCTTGTCGGGATATCTTTAGTACCTACTTTATGGCACTAATGTACTAATAATAATACTACACTAATACTGGTATTACATTGCATATAGTATAAATATTTGCTTAAAAAACAGTAAAAGGTGTAACGAATGTGAATGATATGTTGTGTCCAAACATCATACTTGCTCGGCCATGTTAAACATTCATGAAAAAATTATCCTTTTTACTGGTTGTCATTTCGAAACACATCTTTATGATTAGTGAAAAAAAATTTAAAAGATCTCACGAAAATATGTCACGAAGGAAATGTCTAAGAGATCTATTAAAACATTACTCAAAAAAATTATGGTTGCCTGTAAAGTCGGTTTTACGGGCGAAGATTTTACGTGACAACGTCTTTTTCTCGGTAGAATATTTATTGATATGAATATAATTAAATTGCACAATAGGAACAAGGAATTGAATGAAAATAAGAATTGCACAAATTTTAACTATAGAAATATATTTTGTTTACTAAAACATTGTACATAATTTGAAATTAATTAAAATTTGTTATTGTAAATGGTAAAGTTGAATAAAACATTTACTAAAATTGGAATTTGAAATTCTTGCTAAACACAGTTAAATTCTAACTCCGCGCGTGGTGATTGGTCGGTTTAGTTCGTTTGTTTGGTCGCACTGTTATGACAGGTTAGAGGTTATAATTTGTTATTTTAAATGTTTGACTAGCAATACGCGCTGTTTCTTCTCAATCGAATGAATTACGATTGATTGCAGAGTGATTTAAACTAATAATTTACTTAACACTATCAACATTTGTCAATAGTATGACATAACCTATAAACTCAGTTTCTCAACTTTTGTGTCAATCTAACAATTAATCAATCAATCATAGTTTACGATAATGAAATATCAGTGTACAATTATTTACCTTTATTGTTGTAGTTGTTGTAAATGACGAATCTAAGCACTCCACATTTTCACGAATAAACATAGTTATCTGCTTTATCCCGTGCGGCGGACCCACAGTTATCTGCTTTATCCCGTGCGGATCCCGTGCGGCGGACCCACTGGACGGGCATCGTAACGTTACCGGGCGTTACACTTTTTCATGAGTGACTCCGAGCCGCAACCTAATTTAAGACGTTGTCACGTCAAAAAATTCAACTGGCCAACCTTGGCAGGGATTGGGACTGCCTGTGCTTAAAACAGTTGCCGTGCATTCACCACTGTTACTAGAACCAACAGCAATGGCTGCAGTGACACTGTTATGCGCACCCAGGTTAGGGCATTACATGGTACTAGGGCCAGTCCTTGGGCAGGTTGTCACCCTTCTACCATGTAATACCCCCCTCCCTTATTAGGTTGGAGAATTAGAATATCTCGGTTTAGGTCACGTGTGCTGCTATCTACCGCAGGCTATATACATCTACACGAAAAGATCCGTAAAAAATATTCATTGTGAATTATGGAACTTTATGGCATAAATACTTTATAACAGCGTTTTTTATTTTCAGATTATAGATTTTTTTTAATTATTGAGTAGTCCGCGCAGATTTACGCTATAAAATAGGTTTTATATAAAAAAAATCTGGTTGAGATTACACGAAAACTGATTTGATTCTCGGTTACAATTTAAATAATATAAATAAAGACGCTACGCCGTATGATTTTTAGGTTTTTGTCTTGTAAGTGTCTACTGAATTGTACCGAATCTTTCAAGTGCACAATGTGCTGACTTGAGGGATGTATGAAATATTATTGTAAATACGTTTAATGTTATATTAGGATACCGACCTTTATGAAAATTAATACAAGTCACAACGGTTAAAGGCGACGAAATACTGAAATAATTATAAATTTTGTTTCTATAGAAACACTTTTGAACAATGCAGTTCATTGATTGACTAACGTGATGGGTATTTCATTGCGGGACTTTTCAACCACACAGTACGTAACAAAAAAAAGCGGTAAACGTATCCTTGAAGATTCTTGCTACGCTACTACATTTGCGGCAATGAAGCGTAAAATTCTCTAATGTCTTTTAGAACTTGCAGCTGCTTTTTTTTAGAAAAAAAAACCTTCGTTACCGTAGACGATTTATACGGTGTAATTGATGATTCCATACAGCGATTCTGTATAATTATGAATGTAATTGCGAAAGTCAAATTATATTAATGTTAGTGTTAGACCGTAGGGAATTATTTTCGTAAGTTGATCTTATGAAATAAAGTTTATTCGTGGAACTGCCTTAAGTTTATAAATTCTACTGAATAAAAAACTTTCACACCTTAATACGCAATATTTTCCAAATTATATTAAAATTTGGTTTACATTTGTTCAAAGCTGTGAATGAAATACTAATAGTAAGTTATAAAATCTGCGACAGATTGGATCTCCTTCATAAGGGTTCACGACCGAATTGTTTTTTTATTAATGATCAGGAATTTTTACACATGAAGAAGAGTGTAGATTTCAATCCTCGAAACGAAGTGTTATACTTTGTGTAAAATATAATGATGGCAAATGTCCAATATCCTGTTATCCTTTTAAATCATCCATCGTAAATACAAAACTTTAAACAAAGTTTTTCTTTACTTTAAAATGAGACATTTTGGAAAACACTATGACCTACGGCAAGGGTGTGCAATGGTTAATATTCAGCATAGTTTTCGTGGAATGAAAAAAGTGGCCAACTAGTACATATGGCTCCCTTATTTAATTTTAATTTTATTTTATTTCCAACGAATCAACCATTACAAAAGCGAGCATAATAATTTATAATTATAGTAATAAGCAACAATGACTAACACAAAACTAAAAAAAACTAAATCCAGGCAATAAGGCACTTATGGGTATGGTCCCCTAAAGGCACCATCAAAAACCAAACCCGAGCACAGGTGTGCGTGCGCGTCCGCGTTTGTGCCGCGTGTGTGTTTTGAAATTCATAGTTGAAAGGTCAAGCACTGAGAATCACATAGAGCTCTCTTGAAGGAAGCCAAGGAAGCGCAGAAAAAGTCCATGTGTTCTGGTAGCAAGCATCCAAGTCTCTGCATCCTAATCACAGGACTGTTGGCTGCATAGGAAGTTGTCACCGAAGCTCTTGCAAAAAGGACTCTAGATCTTGTGCCAGTGGGAATTTGGAAATTTATTTTCTGTAGCAGGTCTGGGAAATCGATGATTCCGTTAACCAGCTTGTACAAGAAGAGAACGTCATGGATGAAGCGTCTTGTTTCAAGTGAAGGTAAGTTAAGATAAGACGAAATCTCTTGTACTGGGACATCCAGATACCTAAATCCAAGGCGCACTCCCGCAATTCTCAGGAACCTCCTCTGCACCCTCTCAATGCTATCCCTCAAGTACAACTGGTGAGGGGACGCAACGATATTAAAGGTGTGGTCTTATCAAGCAGCAATACAGCGTCCTCAAAGACGCGCAGGTCGGAGAAAGGCTTAGAAACTCTGAAGAGAAGACCAAAAATTTTGAGGGCTCTGCTGCATGTGGTCATAACGTGTTGCTCCCAACTTTGATTGGTGGTAAATATAACACCAAGATCCTTGGTTTCACTAACCCTGACCAATGGTTTATCCGTGATTGAATAATCATATATGAATGGGTTCATGGTGCGATGAAAAGTAATAGAGGTGCATTTGCTGATATTGAAAGACATTTTGTTCGTACTACACCAACGGACAACCAAGTTGATGTCCTTCTGCAGCAGAGCCGCATCATGGTCGGTAGAAATCTTCATGAATAATTTTATATCGTCGGCAAAGAGCAGGTGGTTGCATTTGAGGGCATTAACGACATCATTAATGTATAGGTTGAACATGATGGGGCCTAGGTGAGAACCCTGTGGGACGCCAGAGGAAGCTGGAAAGGTGTGGGACAAGGTATTCTTGTATCTAACCTGAAGCATGCGCCCACGCAGGTAACTGTCAAGCCAGTAGAGAAGAGGTCCTGTGAAGCCATAAGCCTCAAGTTTGCGGATCAAGATGGAGTAGCATACCCTGTCGAAAGCCTTTGAGAAGTCCAGCTCTATTGAGTCCACCTGCTGTCTTTGTGCAAAAGCCTCTATGATGTAGGTTTGAAACTGTACGAGGTTAGTGGTTGTTGATTTGTTAGACAGGAACCCGTGCTGACTTGGATGTAGCATATTTCTGACTTGGAAAATAATCTTATTCAGGACAAGTCTCTCAAATACCTTTGCCAAGATTGGTAATATTGTTATGGGTCTATAATTTCTTATGTCACTGGAAGAGCCGTTTTTGTGAATGGGCACTATATGACCTATTTTGAACATCTCAGGTAAAACTCCGCAGGATAGAGATTTATTGTATAAATTTGTGAGAGGTTGAACAAGCAGTTTTGCGCAGTGTTTAATTACGGATGGAGGAATTGAGTCTGAACCTGGGCCCTTGGTGACGTCGAGACTGTTGAGCACCTTCAATACATCCTCGGTATTAAAGTGGCAGGAGGATATTATGTCTTGGGAAAGTGAATTTGAGCATTCCATTTGTGATGTGTTATCATCAAGAGAATACACTGACGCAAAAAAGTCAGCAAACATATTTGCTATGACGTTATTGGATTGAGACGAGTTGCCATCAAGGTGCATGGTAGTCGCAGTGCAGGTGGTATTTACTTTCTTCAGATAACTCCAGAAAGCCTTTGTGTTTTCATTGATTGAGATCTGCACCTTGTTGATGTATTGGTCAAAACAGGTTGCTGATAGGGTCTTGCATTGTGCTCTAACTATGGCGAACCGAGTATAACTAGACTGAGATAAAGAAGTTTTATACCGTTTATGTAGGACTTTCTTTTGAATGGTAAGATGAATGAGCTCCTTGGAGAACCATGCTGGAAAGACTGATCAACCGGACTTTGTGATAGGAGCTTCTCAATACACTCTCCGATATGGTGTCAACAAACGCCTTGAAAGCTACATTTATGTCTTCATGGCAGGTGACGATTTCCCAGTCCAAGTCCTGTAGCTCTTGCAGGACCTTCACATTGTCACAGCGTCTCACATTAGTGTGGTAAGTGACATTTGGACAAGACGACGTTGGCAGTGACGTTTTTAAAGACAGTGAAGGATGATGGTCGTCCTCAGGAAGTACTGGATCAGGATCACGACAGGTCGCAATATCTTGATAAGAGAAGAACACAAGGTCGAGTATTACACCTCTGCGATTAGGAACACAGTTTATTTGCGTAAGGTCAAGCATGGTCGCCATATTTCGCAAGTGTTGTGACGGTCCAATGCCATTCACATTTGAGGAGGTCCAGTCCATGTTCGGTGGGTTAAAACCACCCATCAAAATAATGTTGTAGAAACCATTGGAGTTAATAATCTCTTCAAGTGCACCAGAAAGCTAATGTAAGTCGCAGCGGATTTGTTGGGTGGAATATATATGCCACCTAGAAGCATTTTCACACCAGGGCACAGATGGATGGAAACAAAGACAGCTTCCAAAGGAGTATCAGTGGGAACCTCTGAGCACTTTATGTTTTGTGATATAGCAACCACAACCCCACCTCCACTAGCCTTTTCATTGGTTTCAGGACTTCTATCTTTCCTGAACACCTGGTGGTTAAGAAAGCCAAGCTCACTTGTGCATATGTTCGGTGTAAGGTTAGTTTCAGTGAGTACCAAAATATCGTGCATGCAAGAAGCTACCGATTGACGAAGTTCAGTAAGTTTGGACCTCAGTCCATTGACGTTTTGATAGTAGATGTCTAGGTAAGTTGATCCGTTGGAAGGTAGTTTTTTGACTTTTTAACAATGTGTCGGGTACCATTTATGTACTTGAGGGTGAGGTCATTTTCACCGTTTTCAGTTCGGGATTTCAGGGTTTGACGGAGCCCATCGAGATACTTCCGTTCTTTGGGTGTCCTATCGTAGGAAATAGAGACCTCTGCTAAGCAAAGATCAGATTCTTGAAATCCGTCAGTTGAAAATCTTTTGAAGAAATCTCTTGCTTCGGCTGGCGTATTCAAGATGAGTTTGATGGGACGAGGATGCTCAGATGAGGATTTCCCAATCCGATAGAAAGTAAATTTGTCTATAGAGACGTTAGCAGCCGTCAGAATATTTTTAATTAGTTCCAAATCGTAAGCCTTCTTGACAGACACCTGAGGGCTTTGGCCTTCAGGAGCATTGAAAATAATAATGTTGGATTGTCTAGCTGTGCGATCGACCATCTCGGAGTAAACTTCATCAACAGACACCGTGGGAGTATGTTTCCTTGTTTGGGCATCTTCAAGTAGATGTTTGACATCGACTTCTACCTTACATAGACGTGACTCGAAATCCTCCATGACCTTCGAGAGTTTTTCAGGGAAGCAATGTCGTTTGAAATCGGCTCGATGTCGGCTTTGGTTGCTAGACAGTTCATTTTCTTCAGAATATCTTCTAAAATGCCTGTAGAGGACGTGGGAGCTCTCCCCACATTGATACAGTCAACTCTGTTGCAATGCCATTTCAATGACGTATAATTAGAGTAGCGCCTGTAGTTAGACGAACTCAATTTAACGCATTCAGAATGGAACCATCTGTCGCAATCATATCACTTTATGCCTTTATCGCTTTCGGACACAAAAATCATGCAGCGCGCACAAGTTAATAGGGAATTCATGGTTGATTGAAGGCCTCAAGAAAAAAGAAAACCACTTTGTCCAGGTTAGTTATAATATGACATCTGTGTTGGTAAACGATATCTGCGTGTATTTAAGGACCCGAATATAAAATTCACTGTACATTTCACAAAGACAAATATCATAAAAGAATGCAAGTAACTTTAAAAGGCAAATATGGTTAAATAACCTGTCACATACACATTTAGTTTATGTTTACATTCTTGTTACCAAGCACTGGAATTTGGGAATCCTTGAATTATATTTCCTTATAAAAGCAAATGACAGCCCAGCGGTTCATCGAAGAAGCTTTCTTAAAATAAAACTAAGAACAAAAACATAAATATTTGCTTTAAAACTCTTTGTCATAGATAAGGTAGAGGGGAATGGGGAGGAAGAGCTAAGATGGGGAAGAGCATTACTCAGTGCAAATGTCTCCCAACAGTTTAAAATCAACTCACGTGCTCATCAGTGACAGTGTAGTTTCGGATTAACATACAAGTTTCATTTTCTTTTAGAATTTTCTAACTTTCCGTCAACATTCCAAACTAGATAATATAGTATTTTACAGTAAGATAATGGAAAGCTTCACACCAACAGTTGTTTGTTTACAGAGACAGACAGACGCCTCTTTGAGTTTGATCTGAAATAGTTCCTGGGTGTCCTTGCAGAATTTGGTTGTTTTGTTATTGTTTAACTTTATGTTCTTGTAATCTTTCTAGTTTATTCGTTACAAGAAATTTGTTCCAGGTGATGTAGATTGTCTTAAAGCGTTTGCCTTACACAATCTTGATATGGTACCTACTCATTTCATACAATATAATATGGAAGGTTGGTATGGTATGGTATGGTAATGTCTAAAAAGGGCTACTCATAACTTTTGTAAAGCTATAAAATAAGAAATATAATATAAAATATTAGACGTTGGAGAATGGCACCAATTTTGTAGGGAATTTGGGATTTGTGGAAGTCAACAATAACGATCTCACATCACTAGAGCTTGTGAAAAGAACTTGAAAATCTGTATCAATACGGATTCGGCATAGATAACGTTACAAAAATAGAACCCAACGTTTCGAGGATGGGATTCTATCCTCGTCTTCAGGTATAAGAAGCCCTAAGGTATTCTTTTTTGACAATAGGAACAGGATCCTACAGTACATCTTGCCGGCCACATTTGGTTTCACCCCATTTTGGACATTGACCAGACACGAATCACCATCTTTTACTTAACCGTTTGTTTACCGTTAGTAAGTATTCTTTAGGTTACATTTTTCAAGTTGGGCAAATTGGAATTGAAATATATCTGGAGGAAGAACAGTAACGCAGAGTAACGCTCATTGGGGACGATTTATAGATTTTAATTATTTAAGCATTCAGATTGTAATCGATCCTGACAACAGTTTCAAATTAAAATATCCTTTCCAGTGCGAACAGAAGAACGAGCTTTAATGTATAATGATTTCCATGTCTCTGGCTCGGGCGTGTGGGAATTTTATTAAAATAAGCATATAGGTGGTAACTTTGTGTACTCACTTTGTACAGATGTTAACAGCAGGTTTAGAATATAAACTTAATAAAAATTTGTGTTAAAGAAATATATGTTGCCGCACCAGTGACAGACCAGCTCGTCATGCAGGAATTTGATTAAATAAATCGCATCAAAAATTAGGATTTTTTAATTTTACAGTGAAAATACAATTTTTGGCCAAACCAAGCGACATGCCAGTTTGTCCATGTCGGGACTTCTTCACTAATTTACAAATTCTGAACTAATTTGCATATAGTAAAAAACGTTTACTCATAGCACAGTAAAAAGTAAGTAACAATATGCTTGTTCGGTCATGATGGACTTTTATAAAAAACACTTTATCCTTTTACCGATTGTTTTATGATTGGTGAGAATTTAAAAAAGATCCCGCGAAAATATGCCACAAAAGAAATGTCTATTAAACTGATACTTTAAAAACCTCAAATGACCAACCTTGGCAGGGATTGGGACTGCCTGTGCTTAAAACAGTTGCCGTGCATCCACCACTGTTACTAGAACCAACAGCAATGGCTGCAGTGACACTGTTATGCGCACCCAGGTTAGGGCATTACATGGTACTAGGGCCAGTCCTTGGGCAGGTCGTCACCCTTCTACCATGTAATACCCCCCTCCCTTATTAGGTTGGAGAATTTTGATACTTCGGTTTACGTCACGTGTGCTGCTATCTACCGCAGACTATATACATCTACACATGATCTGGAAATTCTCAATGTGACACTGAACTTTATAGCACAAATAATTTATAACAAGAGTTTTTTATTTTCATATTATAGATGTTTTTAAATTATTGAGTAGTACGCGCAGATTTACGCTAGAAAATGGGTTTTATATAAAAAAATCCGGTTGAGATTACACGAAAACTGATTTGATTCTCGGTTACAATTTAAATAATATAAATAAAGACGCTACGCCGTATGACTTTTAGGTTTTAGCGATGGATTTTGGAATTAATTGTACCGAGTCTTTCAAGTGCACTATGTGCTGACTTGAGGGATATATTAATATTATTGTAGATAGTTTTAATGTTATATTAGGATACCGACCTTTAAGAAAATTAATACAGTTCACAACGGTGGAAGACGACTAAATACTGAAATAATTTTGAATGTTGTTTCTATAGAAACACGAACAATTTTAATATTATTTATGTTGGTTAACTATTGTTTAGTTCAGATTTTGACAAAAAAAGAGTATTTATATAAAGCAATCTGGTTGAGTTACAAGAAAAATTATTTGATTCTCGGTTGCAGTTTAAATAATATAAATAAAGACGCTACGCCGCGCCATATGATTTTTATGTCTTAGCGTTGTCAGTGTGGTGGAATTGTACCGAAACTTTTTAGTGTACTATGTACTGACTTGAGTGATATATTGTTAATATTATTGTAGATAAGTTTAATGTTATATTAGGATACCGACCTTTAAAAAAATTAATACAGTTCACAACGGTTGAAGGCGACTAAATACTGAAATAATTATAAATTTTGTTTCTATAGACACTTTCGGCAATGCAGTTTATAGATTTGTACCGAATGGACAAAACACATGGGGTTGGATACCGCTGACGTCCAAGTAATGAATACTTGATTTTCATATTTTATTTATATGTTTAACTGTGGCAAATAGACATAAACACACCACTTCTATATGTAAAAATAAAATAATGTATTGTCACGTTGCTGCTAAATAAAGTGATAATGAACGAAATAATTTAATGGATGTGGGTCTAATGGTTCCAATGTTCTATGGGGATTTTGCATACGAACTTAATAATTATTTAAAACTTTAAAATCAACTTCCCTTCACGTTGATGTCTCACACGCGCGGGCGTCAGCATCTTGGCTCTACATTGCAGCTGTAGTCGGAAAAAGTGAAGATTAGTAGACTAGAAGTTGTACTCATAATTAAAATCAACTCAACAGAGATTCGAAGTAAAAATTAGAGACTCGGTTGAACTCGCCTAAAACAAAATCACGACTGTATTTGCCATTTATCGAGACAACTTCAGATTCACGACAACGTGGTCTCGTCAGAAGGACTTCACCACACCATTATGAAATATTAATTTGCCAAATAAAACATAAACCAAGGTAAGTTACTTTACTATTTAAAAATTTACTTTATATTACATTCAAAATTAGGTGTCTCGCATGAAGGGGCTAATTTATAATACGAAAATATAAATTTTACTTACGGACAAGGCGCGCGAGATGTTACTCGGCAGCAGTAACGGCAGCTACAAAGTTCACGAGATAAAATTAATACGCGTGCCAATTCGGTTATTAATCCATCAAGAATTTTGTTCCAAGAACATCGGATGTAACTTATATTAACCAGTAATGAGTAACAGGGTTGTGAAAATATGTATTATATAAAATACAACTAAATAACTGTACAGATTGATAAATAAATGTGAGAGGGCTTTCGATTCGGGACCAAGCATAGAACATTATTTTTGTAAGTTTATTTTATGAAATAAAGTGTATATATGTCATTGCCTTCGGTTTATGGATTCTACCGAATAAAACATTTTCATTACTAATACGCCATATTTTCCAAATCGTAATAAACCTTGGTTTGCATGTGTATAACGCTCTGAATGTAATAGTAATAGTAATTTTATAAAACCTGGGACATTTTGGATCGTCTTCATAAGGATTCATGACCAAATATTTTTGGTTGTGTCCCTAAACTTTAAATGCCCTATTTACCTCTGACACAGTGTACCGAATGCCGATAACACAAGAGGGTGGTGACTTCTGGGGTCGTAGTAATAAATACTCGAATTGCAAAGTTTACTTATAAGTTCAATTTAATTAATTAAACTTACAAGCACCACTTATAGTTGGTAAATTAAATGTATGTAATGCCACGTTGCTGCCATTTAGAATACAAGAACTAAAAATGTATATCTGATAGGTGGGCCTAAAATATCCAATGTTCTATGGAATTATGCCTACGATATTTTACTTTATAAAACTAAGATTTTACTTCCCTTCGCAATATGTAGAATCACAACCCGGGTGTCGGCGTCTTGGCACGAGACATTGAAGCTGTAGTCTAAGAAGGGTTATTTCTAGTCGGTAATTACTAGAAGAGGAGTAGAAGTTATGAAACTGGTAGCCATCTACTCAAATAATACGTGAGCTCGCCTAAAACAAATTCGCGACGGTATTAGCCATTTAATGAGACAAAAAACTTATCACAACGTGCTCGTCAGAAGGACGACGTCACAACTTGTATCCATTTCAATCAAGCAA
Organism: Homalodisca vitripennis; assembly: GCF_021130785.1. Classification (NCBI taxonomy): domain Eukaryota; kingdom Metazoa; phylum Arthropoda; class Insecta; order Hemiptera; family Cicadellidae; genus Homalodisca; species Homalodisca vitripennis. The sequence continues at coordinate 46,822 of NW_025777409.1, read as the reverse complement.
ATAAAAGATCTTCAAGGGTAAGTTACTTTACTATTTACAACTTTACTTTACGTTACATTCATTTTTATATGTTTGGCATCAAAGGGCTAATTTAATAGTACGAAAATATAAATTTTACTTACGGACATAGCGCGCGAGGTGAAATCGGTCACGTAGTTGGGCTGCTACTAAGTTACAATAAAATATTCATACGCATGCCAATTAGGTAGTTAGTCCACCGATAATTTAGTTCAGGAACATTGGATAAAAAATAATATTAAGTTGTACTGGCTAACTAGGTTGTGAAATGTTGCATTATATAAAATGGAACTAACTAACGGTACAGATATCCCCCCTGCTTTGATTTCACAACTTAGTTACTTTACTTTAAACATATTCTAAATAACAAACTTAATTCAACCTTTTATTTAGTACACAAATTCAAATATTCTACATGTTTATAAACTTTTAATTCCGGCAGTGGAGTGATATTGATTAGGGTTTTTTTAATTTATTAATGATTGTACAGCTAAAGAAGAGGGTAGATTTAAATCCTCGAAACGAAGTGTTATACTTTGTGTAACATATAATGATGGCAAATGTACAATATCCCAATATCCTGTTATCCTTTCAAGTCATCCATCTACAACAGAAAAACGTTAAACAAAGTTGTTTTTACTTTAAAATTAATTATTTTAGAAAAACACTATAACCTACGGCAAAGGATTGCTATGGTTGAAATTCAGCATAGTTTTCATGGAATGAAAAAAGTGGCCACTAGTACATCTGGGTCATTTATCATAGATTAGGGGAAAGGGGAAGAAGAGCTAAGATGGGGAAGAGCAATTACATACTCTTGAAATGATACCTACTCATTCCATACAAGTTATAATATGGAGGGTTGGTATATTCTGAATGTGGGATTTACACAAGTTTAGATAGTCAACAAGAACGTGCTCACGTAGATACATAGTAGTGCTTTTAAAAAATATTTTCATACATTGCTATAACCATAGGGATTCGCCAAAGATAACGTTACAAAAATAGAAACCAACGTTTCGAGGATTGAATTCTATCCTCTTCATCAAGTATAAAAACCGTAAGGTATTCTTTTTTTACGATGGGAACAGGGTCATACGCCGGTCACATTTACAATTATTACAAATGGTTTTACCCCATGTTAGACTTTCATCAGACACCAATCACTATGGTGTACTTAAATTTAGTAAGTATTCCTCAAGTTAGTTTTTTAAGTTGGTAAATTAAAAATTGAATTACATCTAGAGGAAGGACAGTACCGCAGAGTAAGTAACGCTCATTGATACCGATTATTTATAGATTTTAATGATTTAAGCATTCAGATTGTGATCGGACCTGTCAATAAAATTGAGTTTCCAATCTCTTTTTCGGCGCCCAAGGAATGACGGGATTTTCAAGTCTCTGGCTCGGGCGTATGGGAATTTTATTTTTTATTTAAATATACATATAGGTATGTAACTTTTTGTACGAATTTTGTGCAAATTTTTACAGCAGTATGAGAATATACATTTAATACAAAAATTGTACTTCAGAAATACATGTTGCCGGATCAATGACAGGCCAGGTCGTCATGCAGGAATTCCATAAAAGAAATTACACCACGAATTTGAATTTGTTTTCATTTTTACAGCAAAATTAGATTTTTTTTTGCCAAGCTAAGCGGCATGTCTGTCCATGTAGGAATTTCTTCACAAATTTACAAATTCTGAACTAATTTGCATGTAGTATAAAGATTTGCTCATAGCACAGTAAAAAGTAATTAACAAATGTATGATGGTTAAGGAAAGCAACATGCTTGCTTGGCCATGTTGGACTTGTATAAAAACACTTTATCCTTTTTACAGATTGTTTTATGATTGGTGAGAATATTAAGAAGGCCCCCTAAAAATATATCACAAATGAAATGGTTATTAAAATATTATTTTAAAAACTTGAAATGACCAACCTTGGCAGGGATTGGGACTGCCTGTGCTTAAAACAGTTGCCGTGCATCCACCACTGTTACTAGAACCAACAGCAATGACTGCAGTGACACTGTTATGCGCACCCAGGTTAGGGCATTACATGGTACTAGGGCCAGTCCTTGGGCAGGTCGTCACCCTTCTACCATGTAATACCCCCCTCCCTTATTAGGTTGGAGAATTGAGATCCCGGTTTACGTCACGTGTGCTGCTATCTACCGCAGACTAAATACATCTACACGAAAAGAACCGTAAATATTCATTGTGAATTATGGAACTTTATGGCATAAATAATTTATAACAGCGTTTTTTATTTTCAGATTATAGATTTTTTTAATTATTGAGTAGTCCGCGCAGATTTACGCAAGAAAATAGGTTTTATATAAAAAAATCCGGTTGAGATTACACGAAAACTGATTTGATTCTCGGTTACAATTTAAATAATATAAATAAAGACGCTACGCCGTATTACTTTTAGGTTTTAGTGTGAATTTTGGAATTAATTGTACCGAGTCTTTCAAGTGCACAATGTGCTGACTTGAGAGATATATTAATATTATTGTAGATAAGTTTAATATTATTATATTAATATTAATATTATTAATATTATATTAGGATACCGACCTTTAAGAAAATCAATACAGTTTATAACGGTGGAAGACGACTAAATACTGAAATAATTTTGAATGTTGTTTCTATAGAAACACTTGAACAATGCAGTTCATAGATTGATTAATGCAATTGAATCCTTCGTTGTTTTAAATATCCTGAAGTAATTTCCTCCAACAGTTGAAAAAATGTAGTGAAATATCTTTTATTTTTTTAGATTCTTCCACAAAATTTTAAAATTGTTTTAAACGCAAAGGTGCTTCGTAAGAACGGACTTGCATATTGCAATTTGGATGTTGTTGTAGTATAAATGGGTTTTAACTCTTAAAAGAAACATTTCATGATGATTTTTTCGGTAGTTGGCCTTGTCATCATAAACATTTCAGCCCAATTTTGTATAATTAAACTTATTAGTTTAAATATTATTTTTTTCTAAAAACACATACAGACAGACAGATGGGAAACTAAGCATTGGAGACACGTGTTCATATGGTGAACTACGTTTGTCTTGACCTGAGCAATAACGTGGTTTACCTTTGTACAGGGAGTTACGGGACACCCTGTAGAAAAGCAAAAATAGACCGATCACTGTAGAGATTTAACAGAATACAAGCAATCTCAATATGAACGTCAAATTGTGAAAAACTACATTTTTTATATTTTGTTTGGTTGTAATTTTATAATTTTTCCCCTAGCTTATATAAAAAAAGTAAAGAATGTCTTATTTTACCAGGCGAAGTTAGGGCTAAGAAGCCCTCTCTAACACAACCTGGGCATAACGAGGACAGCAAAGTTCTTCAAAGCAAACGTTTGTCGTTTAACTCAGTCTATTTAAAAAAATTGTACATCAATTTCAATTGAACGTTAAATAATATAAACGTTCGCTATCTGTCCAAATCAGACGGATTTACATGCCTTAAATGCAAATTCGATGTAAAATTCCTTAGAAATTTTCAAACGAACGATGATGAAAATAAAATTATATTAAATTCCGTACCGTCGAATTTCTATTGCCGCACTCACAATAAACTACGTGGCCTGAAAGGAAATATTCTGGTAATGAAAACTTTTCACGAGTTACCTCCGCGCGGTGCACTCGACTGATCGCGAAAGAGATAAAACGCTAGCGACGGCTCATTTGGTGCGGCGCTGCACCGAGAACATCACAACGCGTTTCGGGGAACTACTTGAAAATTTCCGGTTATTTTAGCTTTCGGCAGAGTGCGGGAGGCAGCCAATGCGGCAGGCTAATGCGTCCCTCGCGCGTGAAATGATACCGGCTTTGACATTCCCGACAAAATAACTTTTTATTGACTTTGCATAACCGATGATGATATTTCAGACAGGCGTCTCCGATTCGACCGAGAAGCAAAGACATCAAAAGGCAGAGCGGGACACGTCTGCCTTGGCACCCGCCCAGCCTCGGTGTCTGATCGGCCTACAGAGGCGGCACTTGCGGCAAATTTATTCCCCGCCTGTACATAAATTGTCGTACTTGTGTATGCTTGCTCGGTCGCGAGAGTAATGCACTAATACTACACAGGGCATTTAGTGGGAACCGCGCGTAGTGTGAGAATATCGGGTTACTCGTGAGAATTGAATGTGGGATTAGTGCTGTTTACAAACAAGAAAGTGACTGACAAGGTGAGACAATAAAAGTTCCAAATACATGAAGTTAACAAAGTATTTGGTCTATTAAAACAAAATTGAGTTAAAACAGTTTTAAGCACGTTTTTAAAACGGGCGAATGTAAGTAAAATAATTTCTCTTGCATTATACAGATTCATAATCCGATTCAGATTCTAAAAAAAAATGTTTGCAATAATACATTTTAACATATATGAAAAATGTGTGAAATTACAAAATGAACGTTCCGGGATGCAACAATTATGTATACCTGTATTAGCCTAGTAATTGAAGGATGAGTAATCACCAGTTATGGTGATTACAAAAGACAGTTAAAAAGATTGAAAAGTATTTAATAGAAGTAACAAATCACGTTGTAATAAGTTTGTTTGAAGTTTGTTATTGAAGACAGAAAGTCTGAAATGATAACAGGATTTCGAGCATTTACCATTGCTGTATGTTACAAAAGGTGTAACACAACGTTTCGATGATTGGAATCTATCCTCTTTGTCAGGTGGGGGGTGTTAACACATACAAAAAAAGAACAGAAAGAAGAAAAGGAGGGAATGCGAAGGGTTCAAACATACTCAAAAGCTGCTTGGAGTCTAGTCCGAGCGTTGTCACTGCACAGGATACAAGTCCCGAGTACGAGAATACAAGTGTACAATCACAGGTCATACCAGCACAGGCGAAAGTGGGATATTCCCCTCCTTCCCCCCTCCTGACGAGGAGGATAGATTGCAATCCTCGAAACGTTGTGTTAAACCTTCTGTTACATATAACGATGACAAATGTCCGAAATCCTCTTATTCTTTTCTGTAAGGTGTGTAATATCAATTATGCAGAACATCGTGATAAAACAAGTCCCAGATTTTTTTAAACAACAAAAACAATAACGACGTGTTTTTTTAATTGAATTTCATTATGACAAATATTTAAATCACATATTTTTTATATAAATAAATGAATGTTTGTCTGTATGTCCTTAATAGAATCGTAAACAATGTAACCGATCATTATGAATATGTGTATGTACTTTTCCAAGGTGCACATTAAATTTTACACGCTGTTCACTTACATTCATGTCCATCAAAGTAATACATATATAGTCAGGTTCATGTATCAACCGTTACTAAATCCATTATGGTGTACATTTAAGAGGTGGATATTTTATACTCCTTTTCAGATCCTAACGATATATGTAATAAATGGGTTAGTAAAATATATGACGTAAAATATCATATACATATAACATATATTTTTCTGTTGATGGAAAACTAAAAAAACATTCCCTAGCTCTCATGTTTGGGTCTCTAACTTGGAATGGGTACTGAAATTTATTATCATTGTCAACGCCTGCATATTCAAAGATTTTACGACATTTTCCCACACAATGATATCCAGTATTATGTTTTATCTCTAAACTTAAAGCGTTATTGCATTTTTAATTTGAATTATCATTTATTAGTTGCAATATCAGTACGATGATGTCCTCTAGCTGAACATTCCTCATTATTTTTCTTTACTTAACTATCAGTAGAAATACTTACAATCTGAAATGTAGTTTTGGACTCATCGACTTTATGAAGGAAATTATAGATTCCTTCTATAAAATGTCTTATGTACTATTAGATTCTAGTACAGAATTAAATATGTCATTGTCCAGTTGCTCATCAATCTTCTCTTGCCACACTTCCAATTCAGTTATTGATTTTACTACCTTTAATTGATATTATTCAGTCAATTATTTTTTCACGCCATTTAATATTTAGGAAAATTTACTGTTAATTACATTTTCTTTGATCACTTAAGAGATAAATTCGTTTCAAAATATAAACGCTAATCTACCTGCATTTCAGGTTGGTTAAGAAAATTATTCAAATGCAGTATGTCCCGTTATTTGAATTGCATTTACTATAAATTAATAATTTGAACATTTTTATACACGACACTTGTTTACAAAATCACATGTTTTGTTATAAAAATTACACTTTATATTCTAACAAATTATAACCATAGGAAACGAATGATAAAACTCACTCTGTTATACAAAGGACGGTGGGGGGGAATGCAATGTTCCGTACAAAAAAGGAAAAAGTTGAATCATAAATTTGTACTACTTCCTAATCCCCAAAATTTTTACCGTAGGGAATACTATCTATCATGTCTAGTTCTGATGCAGACGATATCACATAATTGTTACTCTCAATTTGTTTGGTCTATTGAAAGCTGGCTAAAGCAACTTCAGAGGATGACAGATTTAATTAATTAACTGACTAATGACTTGAATAAGCGGGAGAGAGGTAGGTTTTAGGAATCCTGTTTTGTATATATTAAGGGATATCTGTCCTTAACATGTAACTAATTTAATTATGGGTGTTGGTTTTCCTAATGGATGTCTCCTAGAACATTAAACTGTTTCATCATAACATGTGAGATATTTAATAAGTCTAGTGTTACACGCGCATAAACACTTAGCGAATGAGGGAATTCTTGACCATCAAAATAAGAAAAGTAAGAGGTATATTCTTGCCAAATTTCACCACTTTAGACTAAATCATTTAAATTACGATTAATTTGAGGAAAAGATAGATAGACAGACTTTGATGTTCTTTATGCAAAATTAAAATACGCTTTGATATAGTTAGAGGTAGACCAATTAATAGATAAAATTAGGAATAAAATTGTTCTAATTAAATTACTTAAACATAGTTTATTAATATATCGTATCAAGTTCTTGTATATTCAAGTAGCTAAGAGAATCTATGGAAATTATCTAAGAAACTGAACGTTTTTAATCATAACGGAAGTCATCAACTTCAGACTTGTGGTAGTACACCAGCTTGTCAGAAACTGCCAGAGATACAATAATAAACGGCACTGTCCGACTAGGGTTACTTAAACCTGAGATAATTGCGATTAATTATTGCGAGTAATAATTCTTAACATTTTATTTAAATGTTTTATCATAAAATAAACAAAATATAAACTCCTAGTACGTGGCAAGTTGAAAGATTCAAGGTGACCGCCCATAGTCTGAGTAAGTAATCAAACTAATAAAACATAATTCAATTCAAATATTGAAAAAATGTTTGACTACGATTAAGTTGATCAAAATTCATTAAGTGAAGGGTTTCCAAAACAAGATCAACCAGGAGACATAGCTAATTACACGTCACTGTAGACTTATGTTGGAGCTTAAGCTACTCTGAAGATCCGTAAACGCCTCATGTTGTATATAGTCTGGCAAAAGTATATATCGAATGCTGAAATGTATTTTAATACAAATAAAACGATTTTTAGCAATCATTTATATTTTAAAATTTAGTTATATATAATTTTACTGTCGGTTTTATATTTTCAAGGAAGTTTATAATTTAATTTACTTATTATTTAGTTGTTAATCAAAACCTATTCAACAAAACATTACTTGATGTACAGGAGCACTTGTATATTGTTTTTAAAAAGGAAAATATCAAAACTTTTGGAAATTTCATTGAAATCAATAGGGAAGACTTTACATTTCTCTACCTAGGAGGTTGGCTTACGATTAAAATAACCTTTTTAAAAATATGACGTGATATGAAAAATATATATTAAATATATATTTAAAAATAAGTGTTTTTAAGACTTTATAGATTTATAAAAGTTTCAAACTAATTACCTCTGAATGTTATCTCACTGAACAATACGTTATCCTTCAATCATCTTACCAGTTATTATTGGTATAGAATACTCACAAAAATCAGAAACGCACAATTGTATTTTAGGATTTTAATTGTTTTTAAATTATACAAACACACTATAACACAAATTATAGAAAAAAGATGACATAGAATAACAAAGAAAAGGACTTACATGAATAACTGCCAAAACAAACTAAACGAAACAATATTGCTCCAGCGGTTTACAAAATAGCTAGTGCCAGTGCCAGTGGAATAATCCCATTATTTATTCCTCGAAGGATGTATGTACAATATATATATATATATATATATATATATATATATATATATATATATATATATAATTTCAATAAACATTGAATCTCAAAAAGTACTTGCTCCGCCGGGAGTCGAACCCGGATCTCTCACTTGCCGGGTGAATGTGCTACCATTACACCAAAGAGCGCTTACTTTTTTCCGATTCAATTATTTTGTATTTGGCCGTATCTGTCACATATGTGTTTAAATAAGCAAACTAACATATGATCGGAAGACCAAATACCTGTCAAACGACTTTTATTTACATTAAATTGTATAAATGGCAATTGCCTTATTTAATTTCAATAAACATTGAATCTCAAAAAGTACTTGCTCCGCCGGGAGTCGAACCCGGATCTCTCACTTGCCGGGTGAATGTGCTACCATTACACCAAAGAGCGCTTACTTTTTCCGATTCAATTATTTTGTATTTGGCCGTATCTGTCACATATGTGTTTAAATAAGCAAACTAACATATGATCGGAAGACCAAATACCTGTCAAACGACTTTTATTTACATTAAATTGTATAAATGGCAATTGCCTTATTTAATTTCAATAAACATTGAATCTCAAAAAGTACTTGCTCCGCCGGGAGTCGAACCCGGATCTCTCACTTGCCGGGTGAATGTGCTACCATTACACCAAAGAGCGCTTACTTTTTCCGATTCAATTATTTTGTATTTGGCCGTATCTGTCACATATGTGTTTTAAATAAGCAAACTAACATATGATCGGAAGACCAAATACCTGTCAAACGACTTTTATTTACATTAAATTGTATAAATGGCAATTTATATATAATTGCCATTTATATATATATATATATATATATATATATATATTAAAACTAACAAATATGAATACTCAGAGGACGTCTCTACACACGAGATTAAAAACTAACGCTGTAACAAAATATAAAAAATAGCTTTGGAGAGAGATGTGTCTATAATTAATTGACCTTATATAATTATCCCCCTTAATAAATGACAACTAAAATAGTGAACTTAAAATCTCACTTTCTCCATTTTAATAAAATTTTCACAGAGTATTTGTATAGAGATATAAAAACATGGCTATCCTTGTTAGATAAATTAATTTTTATTTAAAATTATACGAAAACAATTTATGAAAATTTTCACAATTTAAATGATTTAATACTTAATTTATATGATGAGATTACACTGTTTTTATACATTTTGAAATTCATTTCATGAAGATAAAAACGACGTTATTTAAAAATGAAAAATTGAATTCGAAATACACTACACCAAAGTTAATAGAAGAGTAGCTTGTAAGATTATTTTTTTATAAATAACTAAATTGCAGTCGTTGTCTAATGATAAGTTTAACAAGAAACTTACAGAAGATAATAATTTTAAATGAAAATCTTTCCTCATTTAAGATAAATCTAATTGTATTTTCTTATTTACCCTATGCAAAATAAAACTTTTTCTTTTAAATGTATACGACTTTACGTTCAAACTGCCTTTATTCAAATTATCTTATCTATAACCAACCTATACAGCTGGATTAAACAATAAAAAATATATATTCAGACTGTATTTCAATGCGATCCTGCTTAACCCCTCAATATATTTATAGGAAAAACAGCGCATTAACATGGAGCAAAAAGTTTCCAAAATTAAAACGTTTTATATTTTTATGTAGAGATCTACACTAGCTCACTGTCTTAGAATTTATATAACTATAAATTAAGCTTTAAGATTAGTCCATTTCTTAATTAACAATATTTATTCATAGTTACCATGAAAACAAAATTTTTAAATCTAATCCTTTCGAAAAATTTTTCAGTAGAGTGGAATCCTGATTAGTTTTACTTCAAGTTAATACGGACAATGTTAGCAGCGTTTAATGTTCGGTCTTCCTCCGACCTGTGACCCTGAAACCACGGCTGAGCCCTTGTGTCTTTGACGGGAAAATTCTCCAAATGGATAAGTCAAAATATCACACTTTCCATTGAATATAACTCACTTATATTTATTGTTGTATGGCTGTAGATGTTGTCTGAATATTGATGTTGATAATTAAGCTTTGAGTTTAGATTGTAGCAACTCAAGAATTTGACTTATTGCCTGTAGGACATCAGAAGTACTATAACTCACTTATTTTACCGTATATTTAGCTATAGGTAATTACTTCTATGGGCTCCATCCTTTACACCACATACGTTTTATTTATCATCACAACATTTTGAAACAGTACAGTTGATTAAATAGATTCATAAATTAAAAATATAACTAATCTCTCTTGACACCAGTCTATGAAGTTATACACGCAATTTATGTGCATTGTTTTAAAATTCTAAATTTAAGTGTATTTCCTCAAAATTAATTAGTCTTGGTTTTTCTCACTGAACCATAGTGTGTGTAGTAACGTAAACACACACAAAGGAAAAGAAAAACGCTGTGAGTATAATACTCTAAGGACACGCGTATTTAAGAGGCAAATTGGCAAAAGATTTTCGAGGACACAGTGCACTTGAATGGTTGGCGATAGGGGTGGCGGAAAACGATATCAAATAAAAAAAATTACATAATCCATTTATTTATATTACATAAATCGCAACCGAGAGTAGAATAAATTTACTTTTTATATAAACCGAGTTGTCAAATATGAATATTATATTATTGTTTAAATCTACTAGGACTTAAGTAATAATCTAAAAAAATATATTCTGAAACACTTAGAAGCCATTATCAAGTATTTATACTTTAAAATTCAACACGTCTGAGTGAGAATTTACGGATGTACATTATTTCTTGTAGCGTACATGCTTATTGTCTGGGGTAGATAGAGACACACGTGACTTAGCCTACATGTCAATCAACTAACCTAATAAGGGAGGGGAGTATTACATGGTAGAAGGGTGACGACCTGCCCAAGGGCTGGCCCTAGTACCATGCAATGCTCTAACCTGGGTGCGTATAACAGTTTCACTGCAGCCATTGCTGTTGGTTCTAGTAACAGTGATGAATGCACCGCTACTGTTTTAAGTACAGGCAGTCCCAATCCCTGCCAAGGTTGGTCATTAGAAGTGTTTAAAGTTACATTTTAATAGATCTAATAATAGATATAAACTAAATTATAATGGTTTCAATATTTAGTAATTTTTAACCGTTGTGAACTTAATCTTTACGAAAATGTATGTCCAATGCTTATCATTGTTCTTGAAGGTTTATATATTGTGAACGTAGAAGTCTTATCCTATCAGATCCTAATATTAAATCAAACTTATCTTTAATAATATTGACACATCTTTCAAGTCAAGTGTGCCCAAGGACTGGCCCTAGTACCATGGAATGTTCTAACCTGGGTGCGCATAACAGTTTCACTGCAGCCATTGCTGTTGGTTCTAGTAACAGTGGTAAATGCACGGCAACTGTGTTAAGCACAAGCAGTCGCAAAACCCGCTAAGATTGCTCATTAAATATTTTGAAAGTTAAATTCTAATATATCTCATATAAATTTCCTTCGTGATTCTAATATTTTTCGTATATATTATTACCTGACATATATGGTAAATAGGTAATATATGGTAATTTGACACTTAGTTTCTGTGTCTGATGGTTGGTTGCTTTTCATGTAACGTGTTTTGTGATGTAGACTTTTCTCTGCATATCTTTCAGGCTTGGTCTACATATTCTTACTTGTTCTTTTCTTTCACAGTAATTTTCTTTTGAAGTGAGGTGCATAAACAATGTCAACTTACAACAAATTAAGGATGCTACCGACTAAAGCAAAATCGAAACCAAACAGCAGATGTTGCATAAATTAGTTATTTAACTACCAAAGTAACAGATAAATGTTCTCAGCGAATAATGTTTACTTAAGTGACAGGACTTTAAATAAAATTAACGTATAAGGGATTACGTGTTTCAGTATTTATTTTTAAATATAACAGAGGATTTCACTGTTTTTGAACTTGCCCAATTGATTGTTTTTTTTTAATTTAGTCAATATGTTTTGAGGTAATGATATAGTTCTCACGTAAATTACATGTGTAGTTATTTTATAAATATTTGTAAGGAGAAGATCCAGTTGATTTTACACACAACACATTAGACGCATTACTTCAGAGGCGATGCAAATCAATTCATATTTTGAAACGGAACAACATTATAAATGGAAACTTTTGTTGATTAGAGGAACTTTTGTGAGGCTGTATTAAAATCAGTGGTAATTATAAATTATTTAATGTTTTGAATTAATTTATTCCGAACGTACGGGGTCATCTAACCATAATCTCACTTATTAACTCGTTTGGAAAACAGGCATTTTACTCAGTTAAAGTTATAGAACAAATCACAAAGTTGTTTTGTAGAATCTTAAAGAAGATCTTAGATGGTTGGATCGAATTGTTTCTGTACTTCAACGTGAACACTATATAAACAATTGATAACTTGATGATAATCTCTGGCTGCTGTGACCGATGTAGAGACATAATATGATTATATTAAGCGTAGCTAAAATGTCACCAGCAGTTAGTTTGCATGGAGAAATCATTTGATTCTCTGTCACTTATCAATTAATTATAAATTCCTAACGATAGTACTATGGATGCAACAGTTAACAGTACACCATAAAACTGCAAAGCTCATTACGTGCAATTAGTTGTTATTTCCTATAGTAAACTTTGATTATAGAGTTGGGTTGTTAAGAGATCTAAGTCATTTAGTTTCTCTTAACATTACTTCCTTGTAGTGTGCTTTTTCTTTCTTTTTATACATATTCTATTACGTGTTCTAAAGAACAATATTGATGATTGTCTGACTTGATTCCAATAACATTAAAAATATTTTTTTTTTAATTTTGCTAAAGAATGAAACGCGTTTTATACATCAATTACTTTAGCCGTGCACGAAGTTTATGAATCATTCTTTCCTATTTTCGGGTAATTTATTATATTTTTATTGTGAGTCCTTAATCTTGATTGTAAATTACACCTATACCCTATTCTCACGCAAATTAAATTAAATTTGTAACACAACTACAAGCAAATTATTCTAAAAGAATCTAAAATAATAAAAGCAGTGCCCCTTCCAACCTGAAACCTTACCTCGCCCTAACTTAAAAGGTAAATTAATACCCTCATAACAAGTCTGCATACATGGTTATTACTATAGATGAAACACCAAAGATTTAAAATTTATGATCTCATGTTATCAGTTTGCTAATGAAACCATTTTGGGAACTTGTGAAATTCTAATTATTAGAAGTGTCAGTGTACTTTGTATCCGATTAAAAATATCAAATTTATAAATATTTTATAAAAACCAACAGTTAAACTGTTTTCATTATTTTGTATACTATTGATAGTTTCTGCAACTCATTTTTATAATTTATATATAATAATAATAATCTGCTAATTTAATTATAATAAACATAAAATTATACTTATACCACAGCAAGGCCTACAATCGTGGAAGCTAATAAGATATTTTGATTTACCATTTGGAGAGGTACCAAGCGGACCTTCAGGTTCTTCTTGCGGACACTCGGATTTGAAGATTTAGTGAGAATTCCATATTTCAGTTGACGAGTGGGTTAACTTTCACTAACAGTTGTAACCTCTCACTGGGACACAGCTATGCACATATAATTCCATGTTATATCAACCCACTACGACAACATGTTGAACATTTAAAAGTGGTTTTCATACGGAAGACGCCTCTATGCTTTTTTAAATAAAGCAATGTTTCACCCTAGAGCAATCGGAATGATTTACTTCTCCGAAATAGGTTACTGTAACATTTGTATACACTGTTACTTGAATTGCTAGAAACGACAAATTAATACGTTACAAACACGTTGTTAATAAGAAAAACTGAATGTAAACATAACACATGACATTTATTAAAGCCAGCTGGTTTAAAATGTTTCAATTAAATCTCTGTGGCACAGCTGACATAAAATAAGTAAATATTATTGACGAAAAGTTGTATATCCAGTAACGCTTGGAAATAATTAACAAAATTGTCTTAAAGTTCTAAGGTATATTTATCTTTAACATAATTTTAATGAGCTTGGTCTGTGTTTTCTCAAAATTATAATTTACTGCAGTTTTCATTAGATCACGATATGTTGGTATTTTATCAATAGATAGTGACGTCAAACTCTGCTAAATTTTTTATGATTGTTAAAATACCTTGCCGATGGGTTTTATTGTTTTTCTGGGGGAAATTGAACAAAATTTACCCTGTCCTTTCAATTCTTAAATTCAGCATATATACCAATTGAAACATAACTTACTTAATTTGTATATATTACGTCAGAATTATTATAATCCATGAACACAACTACGAGATAAGTTAGTCCAGCATAGTGTATTGTAAATTCTCCTAAAACAATCCTAACTTTACATGTTTCACTATTCACGTGTTTTTTTTTACATGGACCTCATCCATTTCTTCTATTGTTTGTTTATGTATAAAAGGTACGTGTACGCTACAATACGTGTCGAATAATAGGCTTCACTAAGGTTGCATGCTAAATTGTAAGCATATAGCTTATTTTACTATCGTCATGCGGTCATATAGACAAATCATGCAGAAAAGTAAACTTAACATCAACTCAGAAAACATATACGAAATGCTTCAGGCTACTAAGTACTTCAATGGCACTCAACTAAATTCCACGGTTGAATATGCACAATCATATAACTTAATGTTGTTTATGTAGAAAGAAATTATCATACAAATTTTAAAGATCACGATAATGTGTGTAATAATAATAATTAATAAATATATAATCAGAAACCCCCAAAACGCAGTTATATAGTATTTACACTTCAAATTTCAATATGTCTCAGTGAGAATTTACGGATCTGCGTTATTCTCTTGTTGTGTAAATACATATTGTCTGCGGTAGATTGCAGCACAGGTAACGTATACCGAGAAATCAAAATCCTCCAACCTAATAAGGGGAGGGGAGTATTAGATGTTAGAAGGGCGACTACCTGCTAAAGAACTGACCCTAGTACCATGTAATGCTCTAACCTGGGTGGTGCGCATAAGTGTCATTGCAGCCATTGTTGTTGTTTCTAGTTACAGTGTTGATGCACGGCAACTTTTTTAAGCACAGGCAGTCCCAATCCCTGTTTAAATTGGTTTATTTGTAACATTATAATAGATCCAATAGAAATTTACTTCAAGAAATATTTTCCGACAGATTATTTGAATATTTTAACAATAATAAACAAGAGTAACATGCGACCAGATAAAATAAGGTGTTTTATAACAAAATCAACCTTTTCGAGCAACCATGTTGCTTAGTTTAAGGATTACACATTTGTTCGTTATGTATCACTGTGTTGAGAATATACTAATTTAATATATACAAATTACTTTAGAAATTAGAGCCAAAGAGGGTGAATTTTGTCAATAATCCCAGCTTGGACAGTTTGGTATATCGCTTAGCTTGGTTGGCCACACTACTATTTTGCAAATAACTATTTTCTGAGTTAGGTCAAATTATAGTTCTTCAGCAAAAACTAAAAAAACATGGTCTAATTAATGAAACTATTTATTTAATTTTACTCTACCATACAACTGGCAATACCTATTTGTTTAATACCACTTTCTGTAATGGTTTTATATACTTATTCTGCTGTAAAAATCTATACAAAATTAGAGAAATAAGTTTTTTTTCTGGTGTAAATGTTTCAAATGTTGTTGCTGACAAT
This sequence comes from Homalodisca vitripennis, assembly GCF_021130785.1. NCBI lineage: Eukaryota > Metazoa > Arthropoda > Insecta > Hemiptera > Cicadellidae > Homalodisca > Homalodisca vitripennis. Next base: position 30,921 of record NW_025777409.1, on the reverse strand, counting down.
TTCTAAAACTAACTTACGCCATACGAATTGCATATTTCTTAATCAACAATAATTATTCCTCGTTACCATGAAAACACAATTTTAAAACCTAAAATATCTCTAAAAATTTTTTGGTTTAGAGGCATCATGAGTAATTTTCCTTAAAGTTGAAACGTACAAAGTTAGCAAGTTCAGTCTTCTTCCGAATTATGACCCGAACACCACGGCTGACTGAAACTGCGTCGCTTTGACTAGAATATTCTGCAAATGAGTAAGTCAAACATCACATTTTTCATTGAATAAAATTCACGTAGATGTTGTCTTGTATGTATGGCTGTATTTGCTGTCTGAATTTTTCTGTTAAACAATTAATCCTTGAGTTTATATTGCAGCAACTCATGACTTTCACTTATTTACCTGTAGAACAGCAGAAGTACTATAACCTACTTATTTTACTGTATATTAGCTGTATGCAATTACTGTATGGACTCCGGCCACTACTTCAGATACAAGTACGTTATTATCACTACCGCTGAGGCGGTACATTTGATTAAATATTTGAATAAATTAAAACTCAACATATCACTCCAATGAAGTTATACACGCGATTGTTTTGCACTGATCACAATCAAAATTTAAGTATATTTCCTCAGACGTACTTAATTTAGGCTTTTTATACTGCAAGAAAGTGTGTATAGTATAGTAGAAACAACAAACGAAAAGAAAAACTTGCGAGTTTACAAGTGTAATAATAAACTAATTTAACTGTCAAATTGGCGCCACCATTGCTTGTTGCCAAAACCTATTATAAAATTTCTCTCTCTTATGATATTTACTTTGAAAAGTATTTTTTCATTTTTTCCTGATATAAGTGGTGTACATTCAGTATTCCAGAGCCAATGTTAATAGTTAAAGTACTCAAACTGGTTCTTGAATTTTTTGGGAAAGTTTATCTTAGAAAAAAAATTGTTTTGGGAGTTGTGGTAATGGTCGACATAGGAGAGTATCATAGGGTTTAAAAATTTGAAAAAAATAATTGTTTTTCTAAAATTATATTTCTTAAGCTTTACACACTAAAACTGACCCCCAGTCAAGTAACTATGTTTGTAATTATATGTAGACATTTTTACTAACGATATCTCTCCCTTTTTAATTGCCTGACAGTGATTAAAATATTACCCACATGTCAGTATTAAGCATTAAAAAGCCCGGAAATTTTTTAAGGAAAGATTCCAGTTTTATATTTGTTATCCCTTTCGATGCTGTGTCGTTTTGATTCCACTAACAGTAACGAGGTTTACAATCGATTTCTTCCAGGTCAACCAGTAAACTCTGATTGATTGTGTCATTTATAAGCTTTATATAAACATGCGTAGGTCACCCTGCGTTGTAACTTTATTATCCCATTCAACTAGACAATTTTGTAAGAGCTGTACTAGATGTTTATGTTTTAAAGCATTATTGTTAGTCTTTTCTTATTTGGATTAAATCAAAATGTACAAAAGTTACAAGCGTTAACATTATCTCATGCAACTTGACAAAAGCCAGGTTTTTTGTCAACCAAAGAGTGTCATCCACTATTAGATCATAGTGGAACAGAAGTTTGCTAATCAACAATGGGTTTTGGCTACTTTAGCTATCATTAAACTCCACATTAATGGTAGTCTGAGTCAGAAATATATATTCAACGTCACCAAACCACAGGAAGAATGCATGTGTTATTTACTGCGAAGCGCTCAAATTTCTTTCATCAACCTTCTCCTATATAGCAGAGATTTGGGATAAATGTACATTTGTTCTAGGGTCTCTACGGAAGTTTGTTCTTCAATCTTTCCTTGTAAAAGAAACGGTCGAATTACATTAGTGCGAGATCACCAGCCGCGAATAGTGATCCCCGGCTTTTTCCTGAGACTTTGATGTCGTACTGACAAGGTTTGGTACATTTACCGGTATAGTTTCCAAATCTCTTGTGATATCAGCTCATTTAAATTCGTTTTCCACTGCTGGGACTCAAATAAATATTCAATTACGAGTTGGTCCTCGTGTTATCTCCTTTGACGTCACCAGGACGTTGGTAATGGTAGTAGTCTCCGCTACCTGTGGTCGTGGCTAACTTCCAGCACATTATCAGTGAGAACAGGACGGAAATTATTAACAGGATTGTAATGTATTGAATTACAATAATAATTATAATAATAATTATTATACATATTATAAATTGTTACTGGCAAGTTAAAGCCACAGCCAAAGACCAACTGTATGATCGTATGATGCTGTGACGTCATATGGGGTGATCAGTTTGAATAAATGCCATTGGCTGTTCTCATCACGCCACCAGATCATACCACCACTACCACTTCCAGTGTCCTGCCCTTGTCTCTCTCTCAGTTACCCTCCAACCTTAACCGAGCACAGTCGATGATGTAAACTAATTCAGTCTTTTATTCCGATTCCCCGTAACCCGTACACAACAATTGGCGACGGGTATTAATGCGATTCCGCGAGTGCAATGCAACCTGTTCGATTGTGCGTAAATAATTTCTCCGAAAATTATAGTGGTAGGAAGTGTGTCTGTAGTTTGGCGTCACGTGGACTCAAAATCCGTACATTTTGATGTTGGAAGACAAGGTCGTAAATTGGAACATTTCGTCTTTATTTAGTGAAACAGTAAAAATGGCGGGAATTATTGGCGGAATTGGTGACTTCGACAACAGTGCAGAAACTTGGAATTCGTATGTTGAACGATTTGAATTATTCGTTGACTGTAACAGTATTAGTGACGACAAAAAGGTTAGTACGTTACTAACAGTCGTGGGTGTGAAAACGTACAGTTTGTTACGAGATTTATGTACGCCGGAAAAACTTTCAGTGAAAAAGTTCGATGAATTAGTGAAGTTAATTCAGGACCATTTGTACCCGAAGCCATCATTCATAGCTGAAAGGTACAAGTTCAGCAAAAGGAATCAGCAGGAAGGAGAATCAGTCGCAGAGTACATCGCCAGCCTCAAGAAGTTGTCTGCATACTGCGAGTTTGGCGCATCCCTCAACGACTATCTCAGAGACAGACTGGTGAGCGGCATCAGGAGTGAGTCGACCAAGCAGAGGCTGTTGGGAGAGACCACCCTAACCTTCGACCAGGCTGTGAAAATCGTCTCTGCCTCAGTGGAAGCGGCGGAGAAGAATGCGGCGGCATTGACAGTGAACGGCGGCAGCCGGGTCCAGCGGATGGCAGCGCATCACCACCCACATGTGAGAGTCGGCGGCAGCAGCGGTGGCAGCGCGAGCTACAACGCAAGGCACGAAGTCAAGGTGCAGTGTACGTGCTGTGGGCAGTGTGGTCACTATAGGAAGCAGTGCAAATTGTTTGGTGTTGTGTGTCACAAATGTGGTAAAAGAAATCACATATCTAAGGTATGTCGATCTACTGAAATTAGTAAGTTACCAGACAATCAGCTTTCGAAAGTTAAGAAAGGTATATCTTATCAGTTTAATTTTCAAAACAAGAAAAACAAAGATTATAAGAAACATAATTTTGTAAATGATAGTTCAGAACTGTCAGATTCAAATAATTCTAAGAATTATGTTCAGAGTGATGAAAATCTTGAGAGTTATGTCGAGGACATACAGAATTTATTTAAAGTAAATGAAACTCACGGTGAAAGAATTAGAGTTGACCCAATTAAGATTAAAGTCCTAGTGCAAGGTCGAGAAACCATATTTGAAGTTGATACTGGAGCTAGTGTCACAGTGTGTGGTGAGGATTTTTATGAAAATAATTTTAGTTCTTGTAAATTGTTAGAAAACGACCTAACTTTGAGTTCGTACACTAATGAACCTATTATACCTGTGGGCAAAGTTAATGTTGATGTTTGCTATGAGAAAATACATAAATGCTTAGATTTGTATGTGATTAGAGGAGGTTTCACATCCTTTAATGGGTCGTGATTGGCTTAAAGTACTGGGAGTTGACATTTCGTTTAAAAATAACTTGTGTGTTATAAACAGACCTATAGATAACAAGGCTAATTTCGAGACAATGACGTCCGAGCTAACTAATCAATTTCCAGAAGTGTTCACTGAGAAACTAGGTCAGTATACAGGCGAACCAGTAAAACTAAATCTAAAAGAAAATGCTAGACCTAGGTATTTTAAGCCAAGACCGATACCATTCTCATTGAAAAGTAAGGTAGAAAAAGAAACTACAACGCTTAGTTGACGAACAAGTGTTAATTCCAGTAAGCAGCTCGGAATGGGGAACGCCCATTGTACCAGTATTAAAAAAGAACGGTGAAATTAGGCTATGTGGAGACTTTAAAGTTACTCTAAATCAGTATCTAGAAGTAGACAAGTACCCTATACCTAGAATAGAAGATTTATTTGCAAATTTACAGCATGGAGAACGTTTCTCTAAAATAGATCTTAGTCAAGCCTATATGCAATTAAAGTTAGACAGTGAGTCACAAAAATAATGTACAATTAGCACGCATAAGGGTCTTTTCTCATATTGTAGAATGCCTTATGGAATCTCATCAGCCCCAGGCATATTTCAAAGAGTTATTGAACAATCTTTGCATAATTTAGAAGGCATATCAGTGTTCATGGATGATATTCTTATCACCGCACCTAATAACGAAACTCATGTAAGTAGGTTGCAAGAGGTTTGTAAACGCCTGAGTGAAAAAGGATTTACCGTAAAGAAAGATAAATGTACGTTCTTTGTAGACAAAATCGAGTATCTTGGTTTTAGTATCGATAAAGATGGACTGCATACCTCTGAATCTAAAATTAAAGCTATAAATCAAGCACCTGTACCTAAATCTGTCACTCAAGTCAAAGCTTTTATTGGCTTGGTAAATTATTATGGAAAGTTTATCAATAATTTGTCAACAATCTTGAGTCCGTTGTACAACTTGTTAAAAAAGGACGTGCCATTTGATTTTGATGAAAAATGTCTCAAATCATTTAGCCATGTCAAGGATGTTTTGACTAAAGCACCAGTTTTGGCGCATTATGATTCAAAGTTGCCTGTAAAACTAGCAGTAGACGCAAGCTCGACAGGGCTGGGCTGCGTACTTAGTATCATAACCCCTGAAGGCGTTGAGAAACCTATTGCATACCACTCTCGTACTTTATCACCAGCAGAATGTCAATATTCACAAATAGATAAGGAAGCTTTAGCAGTAGTATATGGAGTAAGGAAATTTCATCAATATTTGTATGGCCGAAAATTCACATTGTGTACTGATCACAAACCTTTAATTAGCATATTTGGACCGAAAAAGGGTTTACCTGTTTTCGCAGCAAGCCGATTACAAAGATACGCATTATTTTTAAGTGGATACAATTTTGATGTACAGTATGTAAGGTCAGAAAAGCATGGTAACGCAGACGCATTATCACGCTTACCATTAAGCACTAAACACGTTGTAAATAATAACAATGAACCAAGGTGGAAAGGTACCTATTTACACTGTATCGCTGAAAGTTCAGTACCTTTAACTTTTGAAGATGTAAAAGCTGAAACCCAAAATGATCCTATTATAAAACAAATACATAACTATGTGATGTACGGATGGCCAAATTTTTTTTCAGGAGAGAATAGGGAATTGTTACCTTATTTCCAAAGGAAGGACGAGCTAACAGTTGAGCATGGCATTGTTATGTGGGGATATAAAATTGTTGTTCCTAACAAGTTGCGTAGCTACGTATTAAATGAGTTACACGCGAGTCACTTGGGAATTGTAAAAATGAAGTCAGTAGCAAGATCCTATATTTGGTGGCCAAATATAGATGAAAAACATTGAAAGCCTAGCGAACAATTGCTCTTCCTGTCTTATTGAACGTTCTAGTCCTAGTAAGAGTAATCTACATGTTTGGCACTATCCATCTATGCCATGGGAAAGATTGCATATTGATTACTTGGGTCCTTTCAAAGATAAGACCTACTTGGTAGTAATTGATGCTTACACTAAGTGGTTGGAAGTATTTGAAGTAGGCTCTACTTCAGCTAAGCTAGCTATAGAAAAGTTAAGAGAACTATTTTCTAGATTTGGATTACCTGTCACTATCCATTGTGATAATGGACCACCATTTACCTCAGTTGAATTTAAAAATTTCATGCAACTTAATGGTATAAGACATACATTTTCACCAGCTTATCATCCTCAGTCTAATGGTCAGGCTGAGAACTCAGTTAAGTATGCTAAACGTAAAATAAGATTGGCTTTTCAAGAAAATATTGATACTAAAGTAGCCTTGAATAGGATGTTATTTGATTACAGAAACTCCGTTCATAGTACTACTAACGAGACACCTGCCAAATTAATGTTCAATAGACCACTAAGCTGCAGGCTAGATTTACTCAGACCTAATGTAGCCAGAACTGTGCAATTAAAACAGGACAAACAAAAAGAATATTTTGGCGGTAGAAAAACGAGAATTCTATTTCCTAATCAATCTGTATTAGTGAGAGATTATCGCTCTAAAGACAAATGGATAGAGGGCATTGTAATAAAACAGTTAAATAATGTGATGTATTCTGTTATGACAAAAACTGGTTTAATTTGGAGTAGACATATTGATCAGCTGATAGGACTACACAGTAGTATTGTTGACAGTGACAGTCAAATTCCACCATCTCAGGACCGTACAGTTGCGGAGCGTGAGACAGGCGCTCAGTGTCCGCCAACTCCAAGCCAAGTCAGAATTAGTAACACTGACCTCACTAGATCAGCTGGTCTCTCCCCCTCCTCACCGCATCATACCTCTCCATGTCACATCACTACCCCTCATTCTAGACCACGTCTTTCTCTACCCTCTACCTTCTCCTGTCACTAGAACAGCTGATCATACAAACAGATACCCAACTCGTATTAGGAAACCTGTAGAGAAAATTAAACTTGTAAATAACTTACAGTACTTAAGGATGACATTTAATAATGATATGTGTTATTTATATTTAAATGTGTTTATTATATATTTATTATTACACTTGTATTGTTTAATTTATCTATGACTTGTGTGAATTCAATTTATTTTGAAATTTGGAAGGGAGGAAATGTAATGTATTGAATTACAATAATAATTATAATAATAATTATTATACATATTATAAATAATTGTTACTGGCAAGTTAAAGCCACAGCCAAAGACCAACTGTATGATCGTATGATGCTTTGACGTCATATGGGGTGATCAGTTTGAATAAATGCCATTGGCTGTTCTCATCACGCCACCAGATCATACCACCACTACCACTTCCAGTGTCCTGCCCTTGTCTCTCTCTCAGTTACCCTCCAACCTTAACCGAGCACAGTCGATGATGTAAACTAATTCAGTCTTTTATTCCGATTCCCCGTAACCCGTACACAACAAGGATATTATTAAGCGTATTTAATAAATGGAAATATTCCATGAGGTTCATAAAATCTATGAATTCCATTGTTACAAAGTTTCTACAGAAACGAAATTCACAATGGTTTCAATATCGAGTCGTTTGTAATCCTTGTAAACTTGTCCGTTGTAGTTCAATGTTTAGCACCAGTCTTATCGTTTTAATCTTATTCTTATCATGTATATGGAATTCTTATCATATCAGATCCAAATATTAAAACAAAAGTATCTATAATAATATTGATACGTCTCTCAAGTCAGCACACTATGCACTTGAAAGAATGGGTGGAATTGGATCAAAATCCTTTGTCAGACGAAAATCTACACGGACTACAATAATACTTAAACATTATATAATCTGAAACAATAAACGCTATAACCAAGTAATTATTCTGTAAAGTTCAACTAGACTCAGTGAGAATTTACGGATCTACATTATTCTCTTGATGAGGAAGTGCATATTAACAGCGGTAGATTGTAGCACACGTGACGTAACCTACATATATAAATAATTTTTTAACCAATCTAATAAGGGAGGGGGGTATTACATTTTATAATGGCGACTACCTGCTCAAGGACTGGCCCAATTAATTATGCAATGCTCTAACCTGGGTGCGCATAGCAGTTTCACTGCAGCCATTTCTGTTCTTTCTAGTAACAGTGATGAATGCACGGCTACTGTTTTAAGCACAGGCAGTCCCAATCCCTGCCAAGGTTGGTCATTTTAAATTCTTAAATTAAAATTGTAATAGATTTATATTACGTTTCCTTCTCTATATAGATCGGGAAGTTCTATCTCATATACATAGAAATTAAATTCATAACTATTTCAATATTTATTCGTGTTTAACCGTTTTTAACATAATCTTAATTATACGGTTAGTCCAATGTTTAGCATTCGTCTTAAAAATTTTTTACCTAGGGAACGAGAAATTCATATCATATCCTAATATTATATCAACCTTATTTATAATAATATTGATACGTCTCTCAAGTCAGCACACTGTGCACTTGAAAGACTGGGTGGAATTGGATCAAAATCCTTCGTCAGACGTAACAACATTATATATGGGGTAGGCACTATATTAATATTACTTAAATTGCAACAGAGAATAGAATAAATTGCCTTTAAATATCAACCTCTTTGTTACATAAAATGCTCTTTTCTTGTTTAAATCTACACGGACTACAATAATATTTAAACATTATGTAATCTGAAACAATAAACGCTATAACCAAGTAATTATACTGTAAAGTTCAACTAGTCTCAGTGAAAATTTACGGATCTACAATATTCTCTTGTTGAGGGAAGTGCATATTATCAGCGGTAGACTGCAGCACACGCGGCGTAACCTACATATATCAATACTTATTAACCAATCTAATAAGGGAGGGGGTATTACATTTTATAATGGCGACTACCTGCTCAAGGACTGGCCCAATTAATTATGTAATGCTCTAACCTGGGTACGCATAACAGTTTCACTGCAGCCATTGCTGTTGGTTCTAGTAACAGTGATGAATTTTAAATAGATTTATTTGACATTCTATTCTCTATATGGGATCGGAAAGTTCCATCTCATATATATTTCCTTCGTGACGTATTTTCCATCTCCATATTATTATCTGATTCTGGTTTGAAATTTATTTCTGTTTCTCACAATTGGTTGTTTTCAATATTATCGTTTTTTTATGGTGTTGTAGACTTTATTCTGAGTATCTTTTGGGCTTGGTTTACTTATTCAAACTTTTACTTTGCTTTCACAGTTTTTTGTTTAAAATTGATGGGCAGAAACAATTTCAATTTGCAAGAGATAAAAGATTCATCTGACCAAAGCAAAATCAAAACCAAACAGCAGTTGTTTCACAAAATATTTTTGTAACTACTAAAGTAACATCTAAATGTTCTGAACAAAGAGTATCTACCTAAGTGACTGGACTTCAATAACATAAACGTGCTATGGAACACATGTTACAGTATTGTTTTAATGTAACAGATTATGTTATTGTTTTTGGGATTTTTTTAAATGACAGTTTTTTAATGTGGGTTTTATGTCTTTTGAGGCTACGAAATATTTTTCACTTAATATAATATATACTTAGTGTTCCAATAAATATTTGTAGTCACAAGATCCAGTGGACTCTACACACGTTATATGACGCATTACTTCAGAGACAATAAAAAACTTTAAATAGTTTGCAAAGGAATAAGGTAATAAATAGAAACTTTTGTTCATTAGAGGAATTGAAGTAAGGCCGTATTAAAAATCACTGATAGTTTGTAACTTTCTCACGTTAAAATTTAGTTTATTTCAAACTTGCCGACTCGTTAAAACATAATATCACTTATTATGTCTTTTGATAATCAGACATTTTACTCAGTTCAAAATAAAGAACAAATCAAAAAGTAGTTTTTTAGAATCTTACAGTAGTATACTATGGTGAGTCTCCCTTTATATGAAATATATTATGTAACCCGGTTGGATCAAATGGTTTCTAGACTTGAACTCTGAACAAAACATGAACTCATATTGAACTGGAATTTTAATTAACTGTATAATAGCTTTGCCTATCAATCAGGGGGATATATCGATAACAAATTAAACTACTGACTTGAAGTGCGTGTCCTTGACTGGATATACCTCGTTCTATTTTTAGAGAAGCCGTTTCCGTTATATATAATATTTAAGTATTAGGATTTTTTTTACTTACTTGTTTATTGTATACTTTTAAATTCTGTTACAGAAGAAACACCAAGAGCTCAATTATTGTTTCATTACCCTTCTAATATTGCACAGGCCCCCCACAACACCACCCCATAGGAAAGGTGAGAGTGAATTAGCCCATAATACCTGACTGGGGCAATACCGTGCCAAGGACCTCAAAACATATATTCCTGAGGACAGTTTGGAACACACATGGTCAATGTGGTTATTTCCATCTCAACCCTCGATCGAGGAGTATTCCAAGGAATTTTGCGGAGTAGTCCAATTCCAATATGGAATCTGCCAACATGACAACTGACCCACATTGGGAGTCCACTGGGCGCAGTGCGAAATTTAGCACGTTGGATTTCGAAGAATTCGTTTGAATGAGTAATAATGATTATATTAAGATCTTAAGATAAGATATTAAGATTAGGCCTCATTTATCTTTGTCAACATCATGATATTTAGTTTCTCCATCAAGACTATCTACATTGACAAAAAATTATTGCGTAAAAATGTCACTGGTAATTATAATAGCCAAGACGTTTTTATCAAATTGTAATAGATTGTTTTTATTTAAATGATTCTTTCATCAGACATTTGAAGAAACCTTAATCCCACTTAGTTTAAAATATATCATATATACTATCTTTTAATTTTTCTGTGCAAAAAGCAAAAGTTACACCTGTGCTATCTCTAGCTTAGGTCCAAAGTTCAACGTCTTAGACAACTTGGCTACCGGAACTTATATACATATATATTCACTTTTACACCACTACAACATTATCTATGCTAAGTATTAGTTTATTAATTTAATAATTTTTTTTTACTATTAATTTGAAATCATGTTTCAGCATCCTATATTTCTTATCCTCAATGCGAGATGACACAGTACTGTAAGTATTTGGGACAATTCAGGTGTAAATTTAATGCCATTCTGAAACTACAGTTTTAGTCAAATTTCAAGACTTTTATAAGGTATTAAATATAAATCAATTGATGTCATATTTGTGATTCGAGAGTTTTGTTCTGATTATTTTCAGGTGGCTTCGGTCCTGCGTCGTCATGACGTCACCTCTGACATTATCACGTAACACTTCTCCACGTGTGTTGCAAAACACGCAAAGTATGAATGATGATTGAATGGAAAAGTGTGAAAGTGTGCGTGCGTGTAGAACTACATATAACCGAAACAATTATTCTTCACTACACAACATATTACGGTAACTAAATTTATCTGCTTATTTTAAAACTTAAGTATACATATTTGTCCCTTGAATGTTAACTTAATATTAACAATATTTATTTAATGAAAGTATATTTCTGTAATTTTATTGGTATCGGGAACTATATGGTTTATCATTATACAGTAATACATGCTGTATTTTCCTGATTGTTACAGGGTGATGCGGCCAATGCGGCAGGAAGTCGCCCCACTCACACTAATACACACACGACACATACACTAGGTAACGTATTGTTTTACTTTACATATTTAAACTAATTTGGTTAAAATTGTTGTTTCAGAATGGCACACTTATATTAATTGGTTTAGTATATCTTTACTTGATAATAGTTAATAATATTAATATAATTATAATTACTCACGACAATAGTAATAATTTAATAAATTAGATTGCAATATACATGTGAATCACTACCATAAATGAATCGTACAGTCCTCCACTCTTCACTTGTAAACAAATGGCCTGTTTGGTTTATCTTATTACGTATTACATTACATACAGATGAAAGTATTGTAGAATTACAGTAATTTAGTATGCATTTTTTTGTATTTTTTATTTTGGGATTTTCTTGAGTTTCAAATTAGGGCTCGTATCAAATATGTAAGTTTCTGTCTCAAAATAATAGTGTATGTGCGTTGCAAACTTGCTACTATAAATTACAAGGATCCGGAAAGTTAAATCACAATGGAAAGTGTGCGATACATACATTTATATATATATACTAGCCTAAACCCGCGGCTCCGCTCGCGTGGCAGTAGAGAGGGCTACATCAATCAAGCATCGAAAAGAAATACTAATTTTATTATACGTTTTTTCCAATTAATTTATTGCTCTACTAATACATCGTAGCATATCATAAAATCTATTATAAAAAGTTTTTTGTTTATTTTAATGCGTTTTGGTAAACAACGTTATTAGTTGTATTATTTGGAGCATAAAATATAAAGGTTCTTCGGGTTTCCGACTCTTGAGCAAGCGACGTATAATTGACCGTGCGAGAAACATGAGGGTTCCAGATGGATTCCTGCGACGTTAAGTGATTGTCCTTGTGCCTTATTAATCGTCATTGCGAACGCAAGTCGAACGGGGAACTGAAGTCTCTTAAAATTCAAATGGCAAGTCGGATGGAATTAAGGGGATGCGAGGGATGAAGACATCTTCCCCGGCAGATGTTCCCGACAAAATCGTTTGCTTCAATGATATTTGGATGTAAATTTTTGACGGTTAGTCGAGTGCCGTTGCACAATTTTGGTGGTCGTAAGTTTCTCAACATCATTATCGGTGATCCTACTTTCAAGAGTAATTGATGTGACGGCATTCCTGATGGTTCAAGTGAGTTTAAAAACTCCACAGGGTAGTGTACAGCTTGTTCTGGATCAATGACGGTGTCGATGGACTTGTACGTCGTCACAGCTCCCGGTAGCTTGTCTTGAATAGATATGTTTAGATTAGTTACTTGATCGTTTCGTGGTGCTAGAATCGCTCTTTCTCTAAGCCATCCGTGATTTTTGTAATTAGTGGCAATGTCTTGAAAAACACTGTTAACAACATCATTGATTGATTCAGCCAAATTGCAGAAGTCCTCTGGAAATGTTATGGAGTAATTGCCTGGCGAATTCATGAAGGTTCCATTTCCAATTTGCAAAAGCCGTTCCGAAAATTCTTGTGAGGCCGCATCACTTTGCAGGCGAACACGCATGTTTGTTGTGAGCGTCAATATCTGAACTCGCCTCCATAAATATGATAACTTGAGACACGCATTAAGTTCATCTGCTGGAGTTCCTCTTGGAATAACAGGAAGAGTTTGACGAAAGTCTCCAGCTAGTAGCAAGTGTGCTCCTCCCATTGTTGCTTCTTGACCCCTCAGATCTTGCAGAGTCCTATCCAAAGCCTCAAGAGCTTTTTTGTTTGCCATCGTGCATTCGTCCCAAATGATAACCTTGCATGTTTTTTAGAACAGTGGCTTGTCCAGAATTTTTCTTGATGTTGCAAATTGGCGTATCAGTTGCACAAAAATCCAACGGTAATTTTAGCGCTGAATGCGCAGTTCTTCCTCCTGCCAAAAGAGTTGCGGCTATTCCAGAGGACGCAACAGCAAGTGCGATATCGCCATTCTTTCGCACTTGTGCAAGTATGAGGTTAATGAGGAACGTTTTTCCTGTTCCCCCTGGAGCATCGAGAAAGAATATACCTCCCTTTTGAGTTGAAATTCGATCCATAATTATGTTTGGATCGGATGGAGCACAGGTTGTTAAAATAATTGAGAATAGAAGACGCATCTGACCAGGGCATAGATATTGCAGCTGCTTCGGACAATGGCCGTATCCCAATGTTGATCATCTTCTAGAAGTCCCAATTTCTGGCACGCTTGTCGATATGTGGAAACAAACCTCACCTTCAACAGTGCGTATATGTTCGAAAGATGTCGGCCCTTTTATAACATGCAAAAGCATTCGCAAGTAAAAACATTCGGCGTTGTTAGGATGTACTGTGTATACTCGGCCTAGAGCATCACTTCTTCTTATCGTTGTTTCCAGGTACTTTAACACCTTGTTTCCTTTGATAAAATTGTTTTTTCGATATGTTCCACGTATAGTATTGTGGAACTTCTGGATATAACAGTGTCTTTGCGAACGGGTCTTCGGTGCATAATTTGAAGAAGGCAGTCAAGGTAGTATGTGGCGGATCGGCTGCCAATTGAGCCGCATTCTGGGGTGTAAACGTAATTCTTTGGCCGTTTCCAGATGCACTGCGAGGTGGACAACTGTGGGATGGCGATCGTGTATTGGAAAACTCAGAATTCTCCAAAGTGCCTCATTACTTGAAATGTATCGTCCCATCTGATATAAACTTATTTCATCATTGTCGTTACTGACTCCAAACATTGCCATATCGCTGCCTTTGTTTATATATTTGCATATGTATTTGATCGATTTGACAGAGTTGCAGTATTCTACGTTTATATGTGCCTGGAAGGTTTTTGAAAGCAAGGGAGTGTATGGTACCACCCAACGGTTGTCAATTTGCACTTCTCTTTGTTTGATCTTGCCTACTGCTACATGTCCTCCGTCTTCTGGTTTTCTTCTTTTTATACTGTGGATAGCCATCTTGTCCAGTTTGAGTTTCGAGCAAAAAAGAGCGTGGATATCTTTTCGTGCACTGTCGATCTTTCATGCAGGAGGATGTAGGATTTAAATTTCCGCAAGGGCCGTGAATCATGCTTGAAGTGATTATGTTAAATAAAAAGGATCTTCTTCTTTGTCTGGTATTTCGGCTGATATAATCTTGTCTATGTGGTCCGGATGAATTTTTTCTTTCAACCAAATGAGAATGTGTGCATGTGGTAAACCTCTTTTTTGCCATTCAATAGTATACATGAAGCATCTAACTTCCCCGTATATTCTCAATTTGACTATTGCATCCATCAGTTTTGTTAGTTTTTGTTTAAAAACTCTTGCTGTCAGATCATGTCTGTCTCCCGCAGTCTGTCCAGGAAGCAGAAGGGACTCAATTTCAACCCATTTTGGATTGCACGTGAAAGTTATAAATAAATCCGGGCGACCGTAAACTTCTGACATACGTCATAGCATCTTGTGTATATTCATGCATATGTCTAGGACTGCCGGTAAATGACGAAGGTAAAATTGAGACGATTTTTCCAATATCTTCTGCATTTGCATCTCTCGATATTGCGTCCCTAAGGTGAATATATTCTTCTGCACGTAGTCTTTTCTGATTCCATCGCAGAAATGATAAACGTTCACTTTCAATTTTTGCATACATGTCCACCAAGAATTGTTGAAACAGTCGTCCGCAACGTAACAGATGATTATGCCCCTCTCTCACCATTATACGATAAGCGTAGTAATTCATTGCTGAAACCTTTTTATTTGTAGCGGCATGTGTCACTGCATCAATCTGATAAATGTTGAAATTGTATCCATCTTCGCCTTCCCAAAAAAGTAACGGGTATTGTAGAGCATCATAATAACGGTGAGTTTCTGAAATGCGCTGCAAACAAATTACTCCGTTTTTGTAGAACAATATCCCGTTTATCAAATTCATTGCCGACAATTATAACTGCAACTTCATCAGATGTTGGGGCATTAAAACGTCTTTCGTGCTCTCCTGTTGGTGTTTTGTCTGCTCTGATAACAATTTTATATTCATCGCTTGGCATTCGTTGTAAAGCATTTTGGAACATTCTAACCAAATTGGTTTTTTTCTTGTAGCATCTGTTGTAATGAATCTACGATTTTGCGGTCGACTCCTGGAATATTTCCACACCGTTGATCAATTTGAATGTCGTTATTTCCGGTAAAATATATTTGTAAAAATCGTGTGGATCTTGATTGGGTTCAGGTAATAATGACCCGGCTTGATGATAAACCTGTCCTTGAATTTTAAACGTAGGCATGTATCCCGCATGTGTCACTACTTTGGTTGCCCCAAAAGATGTCATCTGAAAGCAAGAGTTGTACTTTCGTATATCCTGTAGAAAACGTTTAGAGTCGGGAGTTGTTCCGGATGTTAAAGACAAAAGTGGCTCAGGAGGTTCTTGAAGTGGTAGCAGATACACCTTCCCGTTGCTGCAAACACATTCCTAGTGCCTCGTTTTGGAAATTTCCGTGCATGGCAATGTGGGCAAGTTACATTCATGTGACCGATATTCATTTTTGGGTGTTGATTGTAGTCTGCTGAAGGATCGTAATTAAAAGCTTGTTTATACATGTCATGTTGAAGTCGTGCATCGCCTGATCTGTTTGCAACCGCTCGATTACTTTGCATTCTCAATCTATCATTCAAATTTGATGTTTCTCTTTCTTCTTGCGACAGCATCATTCTTGATGCTGATGTTCGTATTCGATTCAATTCGTTTACCTTTGCGCGCTGGTCGTTGCTTTGATTATTACGAATTCGTTTTGTTGCTATCGCACGTGTGCGCTGTGACGGCTTTAAAGCACTTTTTTTTTCTTGGCGGCATTATGTTATTTTCCAATAAAATTCGTCAAAAAAAACTGCTCAAAGGAATTCTGTAAAAAAAAATGTTGAGAAAAACATTCTTCAAAGAATATTTACATGAGAAAACAAAAATACTTGCCTATTTTTTTAAACCTTTTACTGATGGAAAATAACACTGTTCTTGGAAATTGTAAAAAAGATATCAAATCACCTTTATCAAAAATTTGACATTTGTGACACGTTGTAAATGTCAAAAAATGTTTGTTTACATAGAAACGTCAAAAATATTTATGTTTACTTAGTTACTGTCAAAAATAACAACAATTTTTTGTCGCATTATATATGTTTACAAAGAACAGCTGATTAAAAATTTGAAAAGACTCTTTCACTTAATAACATATGTTTGCTGCAATGCATTTCTTACGGGTATTTCTGTAACCAGTGGGGCGGAATCCTGAATCGGGAACAGGGATAAAAAGTATCCTATAACCTTCTGACAGATCAAGACGAACAAATTTAAAAAAAAAATTAGGCGAATCCGTCCAGCCGTTTGTGAGTGATGCTGTTACACACGAACAGTTTCATATATATATATATATATATATATATATTATATATTTATTTATTTATTTCCATTCTGTAAATTGGTTAAACACGTTTAAACACAAGAAATAATATCACAGTTGGGAAAGCATTTGGCCTGCTGAGAGTTTACTTAGTTTAGTACGTGACTGTAATTTCAGTAGATGTCATGTAACATCATTACAGTTTATAGTTGTTGTACGAAAGACATCTTGGTGGGGATATTAAAGTTAATTTTTATTAATCTATAATTTTTTGCTATTGAACTGTTGTTATTTTTTTACAATATATGACGAAGTCTTTTATTTCTAAACTTATTTTGATTAAAGTAAAATTTAGGTTTTAAGCTCAGTCTTTCCGTGATAAGCTAATTGTTTAGATCTAAAAATAATAGAGCATATATTTAATATAGCATTACTAAATTTGTCCCTTGTTCATAAGCAGGTTATTTTATTGAATAGCATTCTCTCTAGAGTTTACAATTCATATGAAAAACTCATATTACAATATTGAGAGTCGTTATAGCATATTCTACACACAATTTGTAATATCTACTTTTAACCTTTTATGTCGTAGTTCCAGAAAAGCAACTGACTGTATTGTATTTTTCTAAATTGAATTTTTTTTATGTGCGAAATTGTCCGTAACCGTTACCGAATCCCTGGGATGACAGTTAAGCATTTCACATGTCCTCAAAACATAGAGGTCTATTGGGATTTTAGCAGGAGCAGCAAAATGTTTCTAAAACTTTTGAGGTATGTGGGGGTGCAACTGTTATTGATCTACACCATGTTACTAGGATTGAGCCAGTGGGGTGTCGCCATAAAGAAAGATATCAAACGTATTCATCTCTGGGGTCATTTCTATACAATTAAATTATGAATAAGTACCAATATTTGCATTCTGTACTATCCCATTAATCCATGACATCATGTAACAAAGGAGTAATAATCTACCTCTCGTTAAGTAAGATGAGTTGTGATCATCAAAAAACTCAGACTCCTCAAATGAAAGGGCTTTAATGAGAGGGCTTCATAGTACAATGCGACATCACACAATTTGCGGCTGAAGAAAGTACGAAGGTTCATATTCGAAATCCATATGATAATATTATATTAATCTATGAAATCAAAAAGAATAAAAGTACCCTAGCATCACTGACACCAACCTCAATATATGTTCTCCTTATTCCCTCAATTTACTAGGACGGACTCCATATATTCCCTGAGCAACTAGATGAGATTGGTTTTGAAGAAAACTCTTCAAACCAATCTCATCCAGTTGCTTTTCCCCACATATCAAAAGCCTTGGAAAGAGTTTTAGGCGATCGCTAAACAAGAAGTTTTTATATTAATATTTAATTTCCTCTGGCAATCTACTTTTTAAGAGAACTTTTATCTCATTACATATACTATGCATTTAAACTAAAAACGAACGCTCACGAGAATCTTTATTTGTAATAGCACTAATAAATAATTTTGTAATGACCATAAAGCGACCTGTTTTCAACAGCTTATGATGGAACTTCCTGTTTGTGTCACTTATTATGATAATTAATTAGAGTAGACATTGTGATTTTTAAAAGTTTCCTGAGTGTTTTCCGTTAAGGCAGAAGCAAAGATACAGTATTTAATGTTTACGAAGTACTATGTACATGTCCATATCTAAAATAATAAATTAAAAATATTTTTTTGTGTATAATGAGTGAGTTAATTCATATTATTTTACGATACTGTGGTGTGCAGCACACTATTTACAACATGCTTTTCTGCAGGTTACCTACCGAGAATCACATTATTTTAATATATAATATTTAACAATAAGGTGGCGTTTGTCCCTTTTTGTTATAGTATTAATATTTTTTAATTCTTTCTCTTTACAAGCACGTGATGGAGGAACAAGGAGATGGAACTAAAAAATATAAATTATCTTAATTGTGTTTTAGCCTTAAAGGTATTTAGATATCTTCTCCGGAGAAGAAAACTGAGTGGGGCAAAGTTGGACTCAGCAGTTGTAAAAGGACCAACTTCGCCAACTCCGAGTCCACTTCTACCACACTTACTTAATTTCTTTTTGTTTTTCCTATGTAGAAAATATCTAATAATATAGGAGAGACAAAAGTAAAGTTTGCAGCTTAATTTTAGCGTAACTCTTATAATTACTTATAATACATTAAATTTCTTGTATATTCCTTTTCTATTTAAAAATAATATTTCCCCTCCTTCTAGTGCTATAGTTTTTAAAGATTTATATAAAAGAACAATATTATTTTCTTATTTATTTATTTATTTCTATGAGGTCTTAGTTTGCTACCAAATATGGTAAGCCAGTAGCTGGCTTCTAAAAAATGTCATTAAAATTACAAGTTAGATATTAAATTATACCAGAAAAATAAACTTCAAAAAGTTTTTGACGTTTAACGTATAACGGATTATATAGCTTCATTTAAAACTATTAAATAAGAAATGTATAGCTGAAGTTCATGCATAAAACATTTCTTTGTTCAAAATAAAATTCATATTTTTATGTTTTGAATGAAAAATATTCCCTTAACAAAAAAATTAAATTAGTATGAAATCTGTTTTTATCTAGAAATAATAATGGCATAACGACCAGTATATTTATATTTATTACATTAACACCAACTTACTTTCAAATTTCAAGGATTTGTACTGAAAAAACTAACATTATTTTTAAATTTTATTTTTTAAACTTAAACATTTTTGATTTGAAACCTACCCAAAATTAAAATTAAAATTTACTATTTGCAGTAAATGAATAATTAAACAAAACACTGGAATTCGAATTCTTAATGTTTTTATAGTAACATTTCCATAATTTGCCATATTAAGTGTGAATGAGTAAATGAATTTTACGACGCGTTTAAACGAAAAAATATCAATGATACTTAATATACCTTCACATTTATAGCAAACGCAAAGGTACTTATCACATAGTAATGTAAAAATATTCCCATCTCATTATCTGCTAGATTATGCATTAAATGTTTACTTTAGTCAAAATATACAATGTACATAATATAACAATATATTACCTGAGCATTACACTTCAGGGGCTGGAAGTATTACATTTTTGTCTGTCCTGCCCGCACTATACCTCGATAACGAACTGAACATTTAAAACTTGACACTTTTCTCAAGCTTCATCTCTATATGAAGAACACTGAGTATTTCGATGATGAGACATGTCACTCCCTGTGATTTAGCTGAGCGTTAGTGAATATTTTACTTAGGTGAAAGGGAGAGAAGCCGATTATTAGAACCCTATTTGGTATAAACTCATATATATGAAACATTATACTCAAGTCATACTTGTTTATTTACTCTTGTCTGGAGTAATTGACTGATACTTAATATTGATATCTGTTATTTCACAATCCAAATCCAGAAAAGTAAATCCAGTAACAAGTTTAAACAACTCATACATTGAAGTTATAAATTCAATGTTTCGTTCATTATCTATTTTGATACATTATTGTTTCTAACTTGGTGAACAAAACATTTGTGGCAACAAAACTATACGTTCTAAAATAGCTTCTTTTTACTACCATTACCAATAGTTTGATAAATTTAAATAATTATTAAATGTTTTTTGTGGATTATATCTGTAAAATATTCAAAATTGATCAATTTCGATTTAATATAGCCATATAGTGATTTTCACTTCTGAGTAATCTTATAGAGAGGTGTTTTTAAAGTAAAAAATAAAACTGTGCTGGATTGAGTTTAAGCATAAAAAACCATAAATAAAAATACCATAGTCAAGCAATTTAAGATGTTATATTTGGAAGTTATTCGTTTTATAAAATGAAACGAATATTGTTTAATGAAGGATATGAAGCTTTCACAAGATGTATAAAAAAGCAGCTGTCCAGTCTTTGTACTTTTCGTCTCCAACGGAACCAGCGGAACTCACTTGTAACAAAATCTCATCCGATTTGTGATTCACTTCCGGTTCAGAAGTGGGTTAGATTTCACTGATGTAGATCACAAACTCTAAACGAATAATAAACAATTCTGCTCTGTATCTTATCTAAAATGCCATGAATAACTAATGAGATTTACATTACTAATAGTGAATTAAATAATAAGTTATTCTTTAATTTCTATCTTAAAAGTAATTCGAACATTGCTAATAATATATTAAATAAATCTTATGTATCTATTTAAGGACTACAGCAGAAATTCACAAAACAAATTTGACTAGCAATCGTTACACAATGAGCTGCTAAAAAATACATGTATAGTAAATCGGCGCTTAAAGTTAGTTAAAAATGACAGTTATTTAAAGTTTTGAAGTTAAGTATATTAACGATGAAAGGTTTGAAACGATATCAGGATTCGGACATTTTCCATCGTTATAGGCTATAACGATGACGTTTCTAGGATTGAAATCTATCTTCTATGTTAGGTGGAGGAGGTATTATTGCCTACAAAAAATAAAGAACAGAAACAAGTAAAGAAGGGAAAGAAAATGGTTTGAAATATACCAAAAAGCTGATTGGAATCCAGTTCCAGGTATTGTCACTGTAACAGGATGCAAGTCCAGAGAACAAATCACAAGTACGAGGAACAAAATCAAAGATCACAACTAGCACAGGTACCTTTTATAACCCTATAACGATGGTAAATGTCCGAAATCCTGTTATCCCTGTAAAATATTACTTCAATACCGAAGGAGAATCAATGTTGATGAATTTTAGAACAATTTTTTATTTTTAACTAGCGGACCCGGCGCGCTTCGCTGCGCAATTTCAATAAGTTTCCCGCGGCTTCGCACGCAATTTCCCGTTGAAAATCAGTACACTATATTCACTTAATTCATTTTCTATCACATTCTAAACATTGCTGAGATAATTGATAGTCGTATCCTTCTCGTGAGCTTCTTGGGCGCATTATGAAGGTATGTATGAGAAATAATGAGAATAATGAGAATAATGATTTATTCCTTCAAAAAATTACAAAAACAGTACAAAAATAAAATCTTAGGAATAGCCTAGATCACATGTCCAGTAGCGTGATTAGGATTTAACAAAATAAAATAAACTTAATATTACTTTTAGAGTTCAAGTTTGCATCTTAAATTACATGCTGGCCACTCGTCCGAGGTGCCTGAAACTACAAATGAACTAAAAATAAGAATACAAAAAATATAACCAATATAAAAATAACTAGTAATTACTTATCCATATAAATGTCAGAATAAAAATTATCTAATATTAACAGTAAAAAACAAACATAACAATTAGTATCCCTCTTTATACAATTCGAATTAAAAAGAAAACAAAACATAATTAAAAACATAGCAGCAAACATAGTACATTAAAAAACAAATCAACATTATAAACATATAAATAACTTCTGTCAAAGAAAAAATCAATGCGCTATTTAGGCACATTCACTATTACAAAATGCATGTACATGCATTCAATAACACACAGTACATTATACATTATATGCAATAACTATCTATATACAATTTGGTACATGAAACCAAATTAATTTTTATATAAAATAAACAGTAACTTTTTAACCTTAGCTAATGACTCTATTAAAAAATCTAACATCATCTATCTCAATTAAACCAGTCAAATACACTATTGCTGAAAAGGTTTAATTTATCCTATTGATCTAAATATTAATAGGTAATTTATTAAAAGAATTTTGGACCTACGTACTGAAAGCATAGTCTAAATATTTCCTTTTTTACTTTTGGTACTCTAAAAATTCTTTTATTTACGTTTCTTGTTCCATATACAAGGAAAGTTGTACCTTCATTGCCACTTCTTCTATAAAACAGTTTTCAGCACTTTGTACACATATAAATGTTGAATGGGTAGAGTTCTAATTTGTTGGAATAGGGGGAACGAGCTATCTCTGAGTTTTTTTCCTAGCAATTATACGCACTATATGATTTTGTGATACTCTAAGATTATCTATTAGACTTCTGTACGCACCTCCCCAACAGATTATTCCGTACTGAAGTCTTGAATGGGACTAAAGAATAGTAGAGGTTTCGCAATAAGAATTTATCACAGAATTGTTTTAAAAAGTAGAATGTTCTTACTGTAGATCGTATTTTGCTGTTCAGCTCCTGAATATGTTTTCCCCAATTCAATTTTTCATCAATAGTGATTCCCAAATACTTAAAATGACTAACCTGTTCTATAGCTTGGCAGGTACACAGACTAGTTTGCGTACAATCCTGTAGGTGATATGTAAGCGGAATTTCAAAAAGAAAGTCTATAAAGCCGAAATTTATATATTTTGTTTTGTTTACATTGATTTGCATTTTATATTGTTACAGCACCATCTTTGCATTAAGGATATGTCCGTTGTAATCCTTTGATGCAGAATTTCGATTTCTTTTTCCGCATAAAGAATCGCAATGTCATCTGCAAATGCACTAATTTTACCACGAAAAGTCTGTTCAAGTAGGTCGTTAATAAAAATAAGAAACAAAGTTGCTGATAAAATTGAACCTTGAGGGGACGCCTCAATCCACATTCCTGATACTTCTGTCAAAAAAAAACAACTAAGGTTGATTTTAATAACATTCTTTATATTTGTAGCCAACGTAAGATAGTAATTATGATATCTGCATTGCTCTTCTGATCAAGCATGAGCATGGTTTATATTAAATAAATATTGCAGTTAAAGGTGAATTTTTACGTCAAATTTGAATTGTATTATCTGGATAGTAAAGTCTATGTTTAACAGTGATTGCAGAAACAGTTTAAACAAAATTTGTCGTTTCTCTTAAGCTTACTCTATGCTTTAAAAACTATAAGTGTAGTAATTAAAATTATATATAAATATATTTTTTTGTCGCATTATGTATGTTTACAAAGAACAGCTGATTAAAAATTTGAAAAGACTCTTTCACTTAATAACATATGTTTGCTGCAATGCATTTCTTACGGGTATTTCTGTAACCAGTGGGGCGGAATCCTGAATCGGGAAAGGGATAAAAAGTATCCTATAACCTTCTACAGATCAAGACGAACAAATTAAAAAAAAAATTAGGCGAATTCCGTCCAGCCGTTTGTGAGTGATGCTGTTACACACGAACAGTTTCATTTTTATATAATAGATTACTTATTATTTAATTAGTTTTCAACTGTACATGTTTACTTTGGAAAAAGGTGATTTATGAAGTAATATAAGAGTTTAATATTTTGTACACTTTATAAACATTAATAGCGAAATGTTTGATTCAAGATATACTTTCACACATGTGAAGGGAAGCAAATTTAATATTGTGAAATTACAAAGGATAGCTAAAGAGATGATTGTATTCAGCCAATTTAAATTTAAATACGTAAACACAATTATATTGGAACTAATCCAATCCTAATGTACAATAATAATAATAATAATACTTTTTATTGTGTCAACAATTATAAAAATTGCATACAATCGTCAAATTAAACTATTTTGAAATATGTACATCTATTTTAAATTGCACTCATTCATACCCGTTTCATACACTGTCCACATTCA
Source organism: Homalodisca vitripennis (assembly GCF_021130785.1). Taxonomy (NCBI): domain Eukaryota; kingdom Metazoa; phylum Arthropoda; class Insecta; order Hemiptera; family Cicadellidae; genus Homalodisca; species Homalodisca vitripennis. The sequence goes on along the minus strand of NW_025777409.1, from coordinate 6,528 downwards.
TTTCCTAAGACTCATATTTACCAGCCATACGTTTTAGAATTTTCTAAATTTTACCACCAGAAATAGAGGGATTATCCAACTACTTTAAATTACATCCCAGCGGCTCATCATAAACTCTTCAACTGAGTAAAACACCCTCGACACCAAAAAGTGTCTCAATCGAGCTTTAAATTTTGTTGGTTCATTCAAATTTTTTATTTCATCAGGGAGCTTGTTGATCAGCTTAACACCAACCTCGGATGGCAAACGTTTGAATGCGGCTGTTCTGTGCGGATGATAACCGAAGGTTGTCCCTGCCTCTTGTCCCGTATTGATGGACGTCCCTGCCCCGGACCAACTCGCACTTAAATCGGCAGTTACAGGGCGACATCGAGGATGTAGAGACAGGGCAAAGTTAGCATTCCAAGCTCCCTCCAGGCATCTCTGCATGAATTTCGGGATTTCAATTTTGAAATGATGCGGACAGCTTTCTTTTGACTTCTAAATAATTCGCTCAAATTTGTATTTAGAACAGCTTGCCCCATAGCCTCAACCCGTACGATAGATGGGGGTGTACAAGGCCTAAGTAGGCCATTTTTAGTACATGCCGGGAGCAAAGTTTTTGAAAGGTTCCGTAGAGCATAAATGCCGGAAGAAAACCTTTGAGCAGGTACTTTCAATGTGGATCGTCCCAAGTCAGACCTCGATCAAGGTAACAATCATTTTGTAATTATACGGATGCCTAATTAGCATTCATTTATATGTTTCAGTCAATCATATCGGCAAATCCATATGTGACACATCTGACTGGATACAAAGAGAAGTAAGGTAAACAGATCCCTCAGGCTGCGTCTCAAAGAGATAAGGGGAAACATCTGTATCTCGTGTTGGTTCAGTGAATATTAAACTTGGGTGTGGCAGTTATTGAATATGATATTTATGTATGTCTTGTTACAGCTTAGTAATACGATAGGCATTAAAATTAAGTTGTTCTCCTTAAGATAGCATTAATATTGTGTAGTATACTATGCGTAAAGCTATAATGTTTTAAAATGTTGGGATATAGTAATATTATTCTTCCTCTATGTTTATTTATTTATGATAAGATTTGAAGCCAATGTCTCTTAGACAACACTTGACTACTTCATCGATTGAATTAATGGTTACGTGTTGAAATAATTTCAAAGGTAATTTAAATTAATAAAGAAAATAATTATATTGAAGTTCATATTGCATAATCAATTCCTAATCTCACAGATTTGTGTGTCCATTTTCGTCCTAAGAATCCGAATATTAAAATGATTTTATAACACACTCCATGGAAAAGTTTTAGTATTATAATATTGCAACCTTTATAATTAGAACTATTTATATCGTATAAATGGGGGCAAAACTAAAACTGACGCTCTACAGAGGCTAATGGTAACTAATTTTTAAACATTAACGTACTCAAATATATTATTTAAATGCAAATGCGTATTCTGGATTAAGGTTTTGGATAATTTTTAGAAAGTATATTTAAATTAATAATATTGTTAATAAAAAGGTTACACGTTTAAAATTTTTTATCCACGATGAATAACACGACGTTTCGAGGATTGAAATCTGCCATCTTCCTGAAGTGTTAAAAATGTCTTAAAATTATGAAAACTAAAACACTAAAGTAATACTTGACGAACGGCTTGAAAAGACTAGAGAGAATAAACCACGCTATAATAGAACAACAGGTCACACAAGAACTAGTGATGGTGAGACAATGTAGTGTTATAATTTGTAACACAAACCAATCCAAATATCCTAAATCCTACTAATAATTTGAAGGCAGTCAAATTTGTGGTAACCATAATATTATAGTTTACTAAAATCAACTTTGGAACAATTTCACCCTTCCTCAGAAGGGAAAATGAACATCTTTAATAAAAGGTACTGTCTAATGTTATATTAAACAATGTATAGCACAAAACACAATTGTGGTAATTCTAAAACATTTCCACGACATTTACACCTTCGGTCATCGATCGTAAAGAGATGTCAGCAACGCCAACCATATTTTTAGAGAGCCCTAATTTGTCGACCTACTTGAGAGGGAAAGTAATTTTGATTTGAGTCGGAAATTTGATCTAAATTCATCGGTATTATGAGGTAATATTATAAATTGGCATTTTTGACACTTCCGCACAACACATTTCACCTGCTCAAGCTGGCAGGATCAAACTTATTTAATAGCTTGATAATAGATTAGCAGTATTATAATTGTAATATTGTATGCAATCTACAGGGTTACATTTTAAGCTCTGCATGTATGAAAGCAATAACTTGTAAAGCGGAAAAAACCAACTAATATAATAAAGGTTGAGATGACATATATGACACTAAGAAATGGTAGTGTAATAAACAATGTCAGTATGATTTAGTTTTATAAGCCTACCACCAATTATACAAACCGATAGGTATACATCACAGAACTTAGAATGCAGATGTCTTGTAACAGTCAATGTTTCACATTCTAATCTGGTAAATTATTCTACCTACTGAAACTGCAATAAATCATCACCATTTTACTATGAAGCTTGTATGATAATCTAAAAATATACTAGCATTAATAATTTAGGTATTACACACATTATTTACGTAGACTTGTTAGTTTAGGAACATGGCATAAATAATTTGGAATTTTTATCAGCAAATAAATCTTCTTCCCGTAGTTAAAATGTTAGATAACAACAACAGAAAAAGGAAGGGATTTTTAACAAATTACCCAGCCAGATATTATCTTAAATTAGATTTCTCAGTCATTAAACATTAAATGATCCTCGCGACTTTCTTTCTATATCATTTTAATTGCTGAGAAAATATTCACATTATAATGGGAGCTTAATATATGTAAGATGGCTGTTTGATTGAATCAGTTATTTATGTATTTTGCCTATTCATCGGTTTATGTAAATCAATTGTATCTTGATAAAGTCCCTTAATTCATGATTTGAGAGTGGCGAAAAAAATTAATCTGCGTGCAAAAACTGTAAGTCTATAGGTTACTTCGTTTCTAGAACTATTCCTACGGACAGACAGACAGAAATTAAATGCTTCAGCTCCTCCAGTGGTAGGGTCAAAATAAAACTCAGGCAATGAATAACTTACATTTGATAAAATTCACCACACAAGGTACTTCCACTTTATATTCAAGTATAACCATGTCCCTAGGCGCGCTCCATGCTTAAAACATGTGTTCACTATAAAAAGAGTATTACATTAGTAGTATAGTATTACATTATACTATTCCATAATAATCAAATTTAGGCTCACCAAATTATCTCCAACCATCATACCAGGTTATACGGAATAGTTAAAGAATGCACTTAAATATGTGAAGGATTTTAGTTTAATTCGTGTATTTTACTAGACGCCACGTATTGCAATAAAATATCAATATTGATTTTATAACAATTTTGAAATCACACTCACGCTCTTTATTTCCTGCGTATCAACTTATAAACTACAAAACGTATTCTAAAGTAAACCACGGGGTCGTTCGGATGGTGTTCTCTGTTTGTTATCTACCCAATCCTCAGACAATAGCATCAAAAACAACTGAAGAGATGCTCTCTTTGTCTCTTGGAGATCTGGTTGTACAAAATTCACGAGTTTTAAGGGAATTCTTTTTGGACATTGTTTATTCTTTCTCTGTAAAGCAAAGTAATACTGAAATATAGATTTTTGGAGAAACACTCTTTGTATTATCTTATCTGCAATTTCTCGTCGATTACATGAACAAAAGTTAATGTAAAAGTTAGTGGTATAAATAATATCAAGTATAATACGATTGAAGGTTTTATGACCAGATTAAAATATCAAAGCGTTAAGCAAAATAAAGCAATTTAATACATCACTGCAGCCTGGTGGCTACTTAAAATTAACCAAATGGTGATATTGTTAAAAGGCAAAACGTCTGAGGAAACGTTAGCTTTTCTCTCCCTATACATGTTTTTCTTGTGCTATTTTGATAATGAGTATGATAACTTCCCGCTAGCCTCAAGCCGCATTGAACATACAAATAAACTACGGTACTGGGTTAACAGTTTCGTTACGTTCCTTCCGCCTGTTTTATAAAAAAATGATTTCGCGTAATGTTTTTAGTCCTAGTTTTACAACAACGTGTGGACCGACTTATTGTATAGTACCATGGTACTGAATAACCAACTAAAACTATTGTACAGGTTTAGATTTGTAGAATATGTTGCAATAGTTACAGTGTCCAATAAATAATAATAATTAGTTTCTGGTCTTTAACTTAATTTTTTATATTACTGTAATGGGTATTATATTACGAACAAATATTGCTTGCTAGTAAGATCCTTCAGTAAAAACCATTGCGACTTACTCTGATAAGTGAATATATGAGTTTTTCTTTGAAATTATATGGGCGATAGTTCACATCAATACTAAATATATTGATAAGAAACTTTGACCTAGGGAGCACTGGAATACCTAGGACATAAAGACGTCACAAATGAGAAAGAGTTTTAGGAATGGTGAGTACACAGATTATATTCCTGGATCTGGATTGGCGTGAAATTTCCAACTGAGACAGAGCTCAGGTCCACCTGATACACAGTACTAAACCCTACGTACAGAAAGATTTATTTCAAGTCAGTAAAATCTTGTGAACAAAGCGAACCAGTACAAAATCAAGAATCGGATGGCAACCACTGACGAAATTAAAGATTAAAGACATTACCCTATTGGGTGGGACGAGTAAAACACTAAATCCTTCCACAGTGGAAAGAGTTGACACTCTTTCCATGTGGCCTCGTTATAGGGATCTCATGCCTCGGAAGAAATGGGTCCTTGATCCTATCTAGCACAGCATGTAGTATCGTAATTGTTTATCAGTTAAAATTAATTCTTATTAATGTAACAACAAATTTATCTTTTTTAATTTGGCAACACACCATTAAAACAATCTACCCCAAAAAGGTGCATGATGAAAACAAATAACTATTTGTTTATTTTTATTGAATTCAATTCCTTATCACACGCAGTGTAATATAACATACCACAAAGCATGGTGGTAGGGATATTTTTAGGAATCGCTATTTTAAAAATAGTTGCCGTACAGAATTGTATACAAATTTTATACATACTCCTTCTAACTCACAAGATCTGAAGCCCTAGGAGAAAATACACAAAGAAGACTAAGACATGGTTTTTTGATGCAACGAGCATTCAAGGTACCATATGGGGGCTATACTTTCGACGTATATTATCAGAAGGATACTATATAATATGTTGGTAAAGATAACATAATGTGAGAGGTGCCTTCTGCCGAAACTAGCACAGAGACCAAGAGGTGCCGATTTTATGCATGTAAACGGGATTACCGTGCTAACCTACCGTACCTTCGTTGTCGCCCTCACGACAATAATATAAAAAATTTCTCGATCTTTTGTGCCCTTTGTGGTTATTGCTTATTGGAAGTCTAGAGAATTATAATATAAGAACAATAAAAGAACGATTGTAACACAAACGTCTATGCAAAATGAACAATAAACTACGGTAATATATTTAAGTAATAAATTCAATACAGTCCCTGAAAAATTTTTATTAAATAATTATTACAGTTATAAAAAAAGTTTCTAAAAATAATAAAATATAAAAAACCTAATTTGTGACAAAGTACTAGCATATCTTGATTGGTAAACAACTAAAATAAAAAAGGTCAAATGATTTTTAGTTACATGAATTAAATGTTAAATTAGGTACCACCCCTTTTGGCTTGTTAGCCAGAAACCTGTTCTAAAATTTCTTCCTTATGATATATAGTTTTAAAAACATTTTCTTCCCATTGTTTCTTGTTTTATTTAATGTGGTGTAACAATTAGTAATTCCAGAGCCAATCGTTTACATTTCAAAATAGTTAAATCTGGTTCTTAAAAGTTTTTAAGAAAGTATTATCTTAGAAAATAAAGTTATAAGTATTGGGAGTTGAGGTGAGTGATCCCGAAACATATAAAAGTACCAATAGGGTTTAAAAATATGAAGTAATTAATTTTTTCCGCTTAAAAATTTTTTCTCCACCTTAAATGAAATAGATTTTATATTATACAGGTATTGTCTTCACATGTTTTATTGTTTATTAAGCGGTTGTAACGTCCCAGTACATTCCAGAGCCAATTATCAATAAAAGAATACTAAAAAATAATAAACAATCACTAATACTTGTTGCGTAAAACATATATGTGAAAATACAATTCCCAGAGTTCTTACTATCCGTTGGGCCTAACCCTTTCGGGTTAGGGAGGAATACTGCTTTGATTGGCCCCTTGGGCAGAGAAGACAAAATCCATTTTTTAACCCTTTTGTGTCTGTTTACATTTTTTATTAGTAAAATAATATATGGTTGATGTGTGTATCATAATGTGAATGGATGCTTGATTAAGTGTATGTATTATATAACAATCCAAAACTAATGATGAACAAATGGGACAATAGTGTACATCGAGGTCTCATGGTTTAATTTTTAAAACTAGAACCTGCCTTGTAGCAAAG
>NW_025777408.1:0-22270 GCF_021130785.1 Homalodisca vitripennis | reverse complement strand
AAATTTTAATTTATCAAAAAGTTTTTTTGGATTTTTGGGGTGTTTTTTTTTTAAAAATTTTACGGAAATTTAAAAAAAAAAAAAACTACAGTAGAGATCTACTACTTCGACCCCTGTTATACCGAACATTCGCCTATCCCGAACAAAGTTCAGAAAGATACCGATTTTCAATGATTTTATATAAAAGATAATAAATCTTAGATTTTTAGATTTGAAATTAAAAACAGAAATTAAAAAATTAAAACACGTTCTTGATAAAAAGTAAATTTAATGTTATACCAAATATAATTGAAAAAGACGTTTCATAAAGACGAACCTGAGGTAGAACCAATATTTGAAGAAAATAATAAAACTAATATACATATAATTAAGAAATGAAAGTCAATTATTGTTTTCTGACGAAGCGCAACGAATTGATTTGAATATTCAATACTCCGCCATTGCCGCATAAAAATAACATCATTAGGTGTTGATGAAGCGTGTTGCTTTACATAGCGTAAAAGCGAGGTGAAGAGCATTTGCCGCGTCCGAGTTGATTAAACTGCCTTTCCTTTCCGACCTTCACTTGTCCACGAACGAATCGACGCCGATATTTCGGCACTATTCATTAAATCCACCTATCCCGAATTCCCACGATTCCAAGCAGTGTACTCCAGATTAGAGGGACTCTACTGTATAAAGATATAAGGTTTAATTACAATTTTCTAATTTTTAAAATATTTGTGATGAATCTTAATCGTTTTTCTTTTAATTTTCTACAAAAACAAGCGAAATACGTCCATTCATTCTCGACAACAGAGCATAGCAATACATTTTACAATTTATTTATCTATAAGATGTGTTTTATGTAAAAAAACTTTGAAAGAAAACAGGGTCCTCGCATATTTGAAATTATTACATTTTATAGCGATATAAAAGTACGCGGGTTAAAATCTACACTTTTAATAAACAAAATTTAATAAATATGTAAGTACATACATATGTTTAATGATGCAAAGATTAACGTATATTGTTGAGTTTTCAATGTCAGGAAGTTTAACTACTGGACAGGTTGAATAAAAAAAATATAGCAATTATTGCTGTCTGGTGAATCACAAACCAAGAGTTGATATGACACAGGACTGTACAGAAGGCAAGTCGTTGATTCAATGGGGGTTTTTTTGTTTTATTTTGAGTTAAACTCTAAGTTCACCTGCTGACTCATAGTACAAGCGTCTAGATCTGACGCTTGTAACAGACTTGTTCTCCTGGAGACTGATTCATGTTCGTCTAAATATATGACAAACTAAGCCGGGTTGACGAATAAGATTTAAAAAAGAACTCGGTTTTAAACTGTTGTTTGAGCTGACACTTCGATGTTTCTTGACTCTATTCTTTTAAGCACGGGGGAGCATCCAAGCTACGTCAAAGCTGACCTTTTTTAGATTCCGCACTGGACATTGACATTGATTCAACGCTCACACTATGAGAAAGATGAAACTGTAGCTTAGCTCATACTCACAATGAATCAACTCCTCCACCTTTAAGCATATATTTGTACTTTGAAAACTCGGTTCGTCCCCCATAGCAAACATTACGTAACGATACTTCCTCGGCTCTATCGTTTCTTTCTAAAGGCCAAAACTTTTTTGTTCAAGCACAAAGGTAGAAGGCTGATTTATGATTGCACCCGGTTTACATAAAAAACTTTCTTTGTTTGAAATATAAGTGTATCCATGTTAATGTTTAATTATAATGTTTAATGTAATGTCATTCATACATTACGAACTTGTCAGAGCATTTTGTCATCCGTTGGTTCATTTGTATCTATGCCTGTTTACGAAATTCTCCTAGTACATTTTATACTTAGTAATAAGGATCCCCTGGGTTTAACGATTAACTCTATGTATAACACAATAAAAATAAACCTTTTAACAATTTTTTTATAAACTTTTATTTTTGTTACAATGTACATTTCGAAATCTGTGATTTCATCATCAGGTACTAAAGATTAGTAACTTAGTTAGTACCTGAAGATGAAATCACAGATTTCTAAATGTAGATTGTAACAAAAATAAAACTTAACAAAAAAAGTGTTAAAAGGTTTATTTATATTGTGTTATACATATTTATAAAACACTTTTTAAGGCTACATCTCTAACATGGAAAAACTCTAATTATTCAGGAGGGGATATCAGAAGGGTCAAAAAACGGAAGGTAACAATAATTATAGGACACTTTTCAAACTGCTATTAAAAGTAACCATGATGTTTTACGAGAAAGATACAAAATATTAAAATTGATAAACAGATATATCACATTCATATTTTCATATTTTATTATATGACATTCGCATTTAAAGTATGAATTTTCGTTGTTAGTTGTTGGTAATGGTACTGTTGGGCCTTGTTCTTGCGAATCATTTAACAATATGTATCGGTTTATTTTATTTAACTTCTATCATTTAAATTTTTCATTAAACAAATGTTGAATGACGAATCGTGTGTGATTACAAATCTTATATTGCCTCAAATCTGTAATAGTGCTCTTTAGAACTAACCACTGTCGCTTTTCACATTTAACCACCAAAAAGTCATGCTAAGTCCATTTTTACTCGGTTTTTTTTTACTTCAGGTAATTAGTTTTTATTTTACTTAAATAATAATCATAATACAATTTAATAAAACAAGTCCAAGCACTGTTTATACGTACATTTATTTTTATTACGATTAATCAAGAGTTCTTCTGAAAGATACAACACTAATTTTGGAGAATACAAAAATTCTTGATGGTCGGTGGTTTAAAACTGCTAATTATTTATTGTAATACAACTATTCATAAAACTATATAAAAAACTATAAAAATATTACAACTATAAAAGCTTTTCGACGGTTACTTTAGTGACTACAAGGGGACATTAAAAATTTCAAATACATACCATTATATTACTCTATTTTGTTGTAATTTATTTAAAAGAAAGGTAAATATGTTAGAAAAAATGGTTTCTAAAAAATAAACCACTTTAATTAGAGTTTATGCTGAAATGTAATAAAGGGGTATAGATCATAAATTTTTCATTCAATATTACGCAGTTTGCGTAGTTTTTTTCTACTAGACAAAACTATTTAACCCTGCTAATGGATTTCAAAAATCTCGAATTGAAATCCGATAAAGTTAAACAAACAGCATTACCACCCCTTTTAAAACTGCAAAAATTAATCTCTGTGTCAGAGCATTTTTCCGAACTGGATTCATCAGATCCAACGGTCTAATTCTTTAATTATACCTTGAAATTTTTTTTAGTATTTTTATTTTTTTTTTATTACCATTTAATGAAATGTTTAATATTATGGATATATTCTGTTATTGCTTAGACTTATATCATTATTATTAGTAAACATACTATTAGTTTTAATTGGTAGTTATATTTCTGTTAGGTAGAACATTAGGTAATGATGGTCAAAGTTTAAAAAAAAATATGTTATAAATAAATTTTTGTCTCGGAAAGTTTATTAGCTAACTATCATTAAATGTAGTTAACCTTGAATTACATTCCATCTATTCCATGTAAGACCTTCTTGAATGTAAATAATATGTGTGGTTGTGTTGTGTGTGTGTAAGGTGTTTTTATTTAATTATTACAAGCAAAATATACTATTTCTAAATGTTTATTTTCTTATATTAATAGGTGCATTACAATAGTTTTCTTTTAAAAAACTGGACCTATACTGTAGTTCTCTATGTGTATTAATTCTTGTATTATGGGAAATCTTTAAGATGGTTGACTTTCCACAAGACATTTTGCTTTGTAAAAATTAGCAATTCTGTATTTGTATAGAGTTAGTCTTACGCCAGTTGTATACGTATTTTTTACTCTTTCTATTTTAGGTAAAAATCCGAGATGTTCCTAGGTTTCCTCTGTTTCAATATTGTCTTTATGCATATTTATGTACCAAGATTAAATTTGAATGCAGTTATTTTAGAAAAACAGCTGTTAAGATATAAAAATGAAGAATAAAGGCAGAACGAGTTAAATGGAGTAAAACCTACGTTATGTGGTTGAATGTTAACTTTTTTAGTCTACATTTACTTTTATTAGCTGCATATGTTTGCATATGTGGGGGGTATGGGTAATTTATTATAAATTGTCCTTCTTAGGTTTTCTAAACTATGTATTTATTCTGCAGTTTTATCGTTGACACCATGGTTGCTAATAGGATGTGCATCCAATTAATTCGCAGTAATTGATTTTATGTAGAATGAAAAAACGTGCCAATTCATTTTCCATTAGCAGGTTAGTTTTCCTGAGATAGTAAGTGGTCAGAGAGACCAGGGCATATTTAAATGAAAAAAAAAAACTTTTTCCAACATATCGGATGATATTTTATTCGTATAATAGAAATGTAACTTGAATTACTAGAATGCATAATGCAACACTTTTTTTTACACTTTACACGAGCAGTAGTGAATTATCATGTTCGTATTTACCGGTACAAATAAATAATATGCTTAAAACATGGAATAATATAAATATTATTATAAATGCCTTTCACAGTTGAAGGATTTATCCTTTCTATGCAGGTCTGTGCTAGTTTAATAAGATATACAAGCTTTTTTTTCAGTAATACTGGCTTTATCTTAAATAATTTACATCCAAGTATTAAATCAGGATATTTTAATTTACATTTCCATAATAAAATTAAAATTACTACACTGTACGAGGTGTAAGTGTGGATGGAAACGAGAAAAAAGAGTTATTTCCCTATTTGATAGAGAAACAAAAGTTGCCTTTTATTATTTTTTAATCACTTTTATAGTTTAAATATGTTAGGAGACGGGTAAGGAAAATCCGCAAAAGGGTTAAAAAATTTTGGATTTTTTTTGGGAAATGTATCGAATTTCAACTACATTTTTTTCTCTAAAAAAGTATTTGGTTATTATTTTTCCATTTATGGTTAAAAAAAGGGGACTTATAGGTGACTTAGATGCACGAGGATAACAGTTGGTATAAACATAGTATGTACGGTTCCAGTTTAGAGGGGGAGCGTGTTACTTGCTTGTCTGCAGAAAGTCAGAAAGAAACGAGGTTGGAGGGTGGAGGTCCGTTGTTTCATGTTACGGCTTCTCTCTATATGCTTCAGGTCTGTCCAGTTCAAACTGTGAATGTTGTATATAATAATTTTGATTTTGTTTTATCGTGTTCGTAAATAGTGTGTTAATAGACGTTTAGTGTATTTGCATTATACTTAAAAGTTTTTTGATTAATGAGATGGCCAGATGTGTTTTTTAACGCAAGTTGAGGACTAGGTCATCCTAAAGTAACTAAGTGATTTTTATTTAACAACCTATAATGATGTCATGAAGTATTACCTTTTCAATTCGACATTTACACGTTTAAACCAGATATATCATCAAAAGAGCCAAAGCGTGAGTGATATTTTAGATACGTGTCTACGTACCCGTATGTGTGCAAATGGGAAAAACTTATCATGACAAGTAGGCAAAGGGAAGAACAGGACACAGAAAATTATGTCTCATCAGTAAAAAAATGTTTATAATGAAAGTAAGCGTATTTTGTTATATAGAATCTTGCAGGTGTCAATGTTATTCTCAGGGTGTTTGTAAGTGTACAAAAGGTAAAAAGGGACCTGAGCTTGACCAATATTTTTTATTTAGATCAAAGAACTGACAGGAAAATGTATTATCCCGGGTATAGCACCAAACCCACACACACTTAATAATTCAGTTACTAAGATTTTGAGCCAGAGACAGGATTCGAAAGTTAAAGGTCATTCGGACAAGAGCTTAAATACAAACAATATATCGAAGCTGAGGCGGCTAGTACAACAAACAATGTCGTGAGCTTCAAACTGGACGATTCGGATGGGCGAATTGCTAGTAAATCCATGATAATATGATTGAAATTGATGTTCTTCGACCCTAATATATTATGAGTATAGAGGGTGAGAATTTAGTAGAATTAATTGAAGAATAGAAGTCCTCTACCTATTCTCAGGATTTAACGAAAAAATGCTACAACTACCGACAGTAGATTCTAATTTTTACTGAATGTTGAGTTCAGACAGGATTACTTAATGAATGGAATTAATTTAATTAATAGTCGTTTTGCAGTGGCTAATTTGCTTGTTTAGATTGCATACGAGTTGCACCTATTTGCACCACCTGTTTCTTTGCATTAGATAGAAAACACAATGGGACCTAATAAGTGTTTACGCAAACTACGTGTGTAAAATAAAAGTCATTAGCTTCCAGTAGTTACGGTACTCACAAATTGAGGTGGGTGTGGGTGGGTGGGGGGGGGGGGGGGGATGGGGGGGGGGGGGGGGTTGGGGGGGGGGGGGGGGGGGGGGGACAACCTTCCAGACCTAGAAGTGAAACAAGTATCCTAAACTACCGTAATCATAATTATTTACTTGAAAATGTGTAAATTAAATCTCAACGTGGAAATCTGGCCTCCTTGATCTAGCTATGAAAACACCAGGAAAGTTAGCACATTCACGATCGGCTGACGTTGGCTTGTATTCTCCGGTTGTATGTTGGAAACAGAGAGAAACTCTCCAGAATAACCTGAACACTTAAACAGATTATTTAATTGAGGTGTACGTTCCCATATGTCTGTCACATTAAGCTGAAGCCCTCTTATGTAAAATAGAGCCAAACACTTATGGTAGGACTGATTTGTGTTTTCACGTTAACCTATCCGCGAGGGAGCACTCTCAAAATTACCCACTTATTCAAAGAAACGCGCTACTACGCTCCACCCTTGACTTGAAACATGCTGCTCTGCTCATTTTAAGAGGACGAGAGGGAAAACACAGTGTAGAGAGTTAGGCCTCCGAACGACCGAATTTTAAAGGCAAGTTCAGAACAGAAGAACGAGGTACAACAGTTTATGACAATGAACTAAACTTCAAAGCTGAGGATTAAATCGACATTATCAACTGGGCTGACGTAACAAGTTCATTAAAAACACCTATGCCAAGAGTCACGTGACTTTTGAGGACTTGACTTAACCAAGTACATAAGTGAATCAAGAGAAGATAGCCTGATGCATTCTGTTGATTTTACACGTTTTCCCTGCCATACACAAAGCACTGGTAATGAGAGTATTTAAGCTTGTCAAACAGAATATTCATCACTCTGGGTTTGCCGGGTGCCGAAAAAGAAACGGGGTATGTCAACGCCGAATTGCTTCACACTAGGTAATGCCAATAATTTGAAGCAAAGGGGCACTTTACCTGAATGTATAATTGAGAAACTGAATATTAATTAGCTTTGTTACAATATTTTCATTTTTCAAATTATTTATATTTTCTGTACATATATATTTTTAATGAATAGGAATGTGATTATTGCAAAAATTTGGATAAATACCTTTTCTACTCTTTCGTTTGGTTTAATATTATCACTAACGGAGTGGAGTGGAGAAATTATTTAATAACATTTTAGGCAAATACAAATCATCAACACATATATGTCTACCAATATCGTATACATGCAAAGCCAAAATGTACTTTAAAAACCTTTCTTTTTTCAATTTTTTATACTTATGATTCTATTAATAAATGATAGAGAGATTTGACATGCAAAAGACTATTTTCTAAGGCTTTTGCAGCACCTACAAGATTGTTTTACAAAAACATAGCTAAATAAAACTTTTGTAGGAATTACTGTTTTACTTTCTCACAATAAAATGACAAATGTCTTTCGCTATTTTTTCCCCTGTACCAATGATTTGCAGCCTACTGCACAGATTTTTTTAATTACTCGTTATGAATTTCGTAATAACTTTGTTGGACGATTATTTTCTATTTATACCGCAAGTAATATATGAAAAATTCTATGTAGTTTTAAACAAAAATTTGAATTAAACACTGCAAATGTGAACAACTAATACACCAAACCTTGAAATGCATCCGTCGTTAATTGGCGATATAAAAATGAGAAACGTTTTTCATCAGGTAGATTAACTGGAACGCATCATTGGAATTTCATCCTGATTTGCTAAAGAAAAACATACTCGGTTACCATTATAAATACCTAAACCATTCACCAAGCAAGCAGTGTGTATATGGAATGATACATTATTTTCCAAAATGAAACATAACTGTGGTCCTACGGCCATTTGGTATATGCGTGTATTTTACTTCTTCCTTGAAATATTTGTTCAACATATAACCACTTTAATTATATCAATAAGAATTATTTCACTCCTGAATTAACATGTATTTTACCTTTATTATACATTTTTGTGGTTGTTTGTAATGTAAGTATTTATTAAAGTTATATGTTTTACATAGAATCCCACTTTACTTATAGGGACTATCTCAAGGGTCCAAATATTATTCCACCTTTTTCTGTGCTCTTCAATATTCTGCTGTCAGGTTGTAGAGACTTAAAAATGTATATATGTTCCATCTATCTGCACGCGTTCTTATGAAGTTACTGTGCTTTTTGGGAAGCATTAACACATAATACACAATGTTTCAACGGTGTAATTAGGACAGTATATCGGATGCGCATTATTACAGTGGCATGTATAACCACAAATATTGTAATACCGCGTCTCGACAAATATTTTTAAATTTTTTTTTCATGGATTAAAAATGGTATCTTATTAAGAAAATTGCAGAGTAAAACACATTTATGAACAAATTGAGGAAAAACCGTTAGAAAAATTTAATGTACAACAATACAGTCGTAACTACGTATCTGCAAGACATAAAACATAGATTTCAATCAATAATTCAAAAATTTAGGCATTTAAAATATAGATACTATAACGAATTTCGTAATGGTGCAGGCATAAATTACCTTCAACTAATATTGAAAATTGTTTAAAATTTCTCTTAAAAAGCTTTTTACTTAAGATTGCCGACAAATTTTCCATATGAAAATCGTAATTTTACTTTCAAAATTTCGATTAACTCAACATCCTGAGTAAGTTTTTACGATAAATGATAAAATAACCAAAAAATCCTCAAATCTAACACCGGTGGAACATTCAAAAATTACGCCGATATGCGCAACGTCAGGAGGGCAATACCGACCACTTTCACTAACCAAAACTTACCTCATCACCAAACGCCCTTAAAATCTTCCAGCAGGCGATTGGATGGTCTCATAGGTGTAGAGTATTGCAATCTGAGATGCTGAGAGAGAAAAAATTAATATAGTCTAGTGTGCAACCCGTAGATTTGTAAAGTCGATTTTTTTAAGAATCCGATGGCTTAGCGTACAATTCCCTGGCGACCCTTTTCTGAGAAAACTACAATTTTAATTTCACCTATGTTTTGAAAAATGTACCCATATTATAAAATATTTTCATATATATATATATATATTTCTCCTCCAATAATGTATTAATTGATACTAGTATATGCATTTAGCAAGTTTTTCATCAAAGTTTGCATGTAACATTATTAGCCGGGGCTCAGTTTGGACATTTTGTCTTTTGCCTTTCCCACCTCGGCCACTCTTGTCAGTCGGTGGGGGAGTCACTCCGTCAGAGTATTGATTTTCTGCCTGGTTGGACTGATTGGTCGAGGTCAGGTGGTTGACCTTGACTAGACTACTGACCAGCTGTTCACCGGCACCGGCTACTGTTCGGAGACACGTTCGGCAGAAGCTTACTGCGTTTCTGGCTGTTCCCTGCTCGTCCCGTTTCCCCATGGCTGGCTAACTCCACTACTTTCGGCTGGTAATTGTCTCTCTCACCCTCTTAACTTTATTTTGTTGGCGGTTTTTCTCTCCCACGCAGACATATATTATCGTAGTTTAGTTATAAGTAGTTTATTTATTATTTTGTAACTTGAGTTCCTCGTGTACGTTTTTCGTGTCGCTAAGTGTTCTTTCCTGTCTTTCGTACGTTCTAAATTGTTAATTTATTAACTATGCCAGTTAAGTTTTTTATATTTTTGCACTAGTGCTTTCTAATTGATCCGTTCGGCGAACGGAAATTATTTTTTTAGTAATCACCTTGTATTTATTTAGTGTAAGCGAGACGGTACAGACTTTGCTAATTTTGTGACCTCGTGTTTTGTGTTGCGTGCAAAATTGGGTGGCAACATTAATGATTTTCATTGTATTGCTTAATTAATTATTTGCCTTATAGTAGCAAGAATGGATTATAATTTAATTATTGTTATTTGGGAAATAATGTACTGTTATTATTTGTAAATTATATAATTATTATTAGGCCTACCTTACAATTAATATTTAATAATAGAGTGTAAATTATTATACTATTATAATAGAATGATTAAAATCCAGCGAATTATAGTTACAAGTAAATGTTATCACGCTTAATCATTTAGTATGGCTGTTCTAGCCTATAAGTAAATGTTTATATATTTGAAAATTTGTTTGTGCATAAAATTTAAATATTTTATATATACTTTGTGGCAAACATAATTAAGTTTTTATTATTTCTCGGGTTATACTAATATTTTTTTCTGAATATCTACTGGTTATGTTGGGATTCAATAGGGTCTCCGTGAGTGCCGTCAGCGGGACTGGTGCGGCGGGTCTGCCCGAACAAGTGAAACAAAAATGAAATGCCCTCGCCCTGCCAGCGCTACCGTACCGGCATCCAACCGGAGCGTCCGTATTCATCTTGAACAAGGTTGGATCCAAAATGTTTTTTCCTTCTTCTTATACCACCTGAGAGGATTGGGTTGTATGGAGCGCTGCCAGATGTTAGATCTGGAGGAGGGCCAGTACCTAGCCAGTATTTATTTAGTTTAGTTACATGACCTGAAGGGGAGGATTTCATCTTTAATTCGGATTCGTGGAGGCAACTAAGCCCCCGCCTCCTTCGTTAATTGGCTTTAAATATTTTTTTTTAATTTTCGGTTACAAACTTGAAACAAAATTACTTTTTAAAAATAGTGGGCCTAGAAATTCTACAACCTTTTCCCTCCCCTCAGTTCATAAAATAATTACCTGTTCAAAATTTTATATTTACTACTGCTGTACCTTATATTATGTTATTTAGTATATTATATTATTTATTTATTACGTTATTGTTTCTATTTATTATGTTATTGTCATTATTGGAATTCTATTTATTGTTGTTATTTAGTTTTAAGTTACGCGGTGCACCGTGGTGCTACAGCAATTGTATTTTGTGTAAAAATGTTTGCCACCTCATTAATTATAATCATGTACTCGAAATCTTGTCTCTCTTCCCACTAGTGGCATGTGATGTTTTTTTTTAATTTGCTCCGAGTTTGGGAGGAGTGCGCTTCCGATACCTCCGGTCTGTTTTCGCTACTCGGGACAACTACTTGGTATAAATTCAAGAAGTATTAAAGTAACTCCAGCACAATGGGTGATATGGGTTAATCAATGAAAAGTATCTCATAAACCCTGTAGGCATATACTGCAGTCTGAAAAGTAAGAGGATGGGATTGAGTGGCAGTGCAATATTGTTGTGTGTTCCGCTAGCCGCGTAAACTTGCCAAATTGCTGCCTACTTACAAGACTTGGTGCTTGCTACTGTACCTTTCTAATTATAAAATATACAGCAGTTTTATTCGCTGGAAAGTCTTAATTCGAATTAATGACTATTTAATTATCTATACAAATCATTTGGAATGACGTCTCAAGACTTTCATTGATTAATAATATATCAAATTAGAAGTCATAAGGCTATGCCTAAATATATAAATAATAGGGGTGAAAGCTGTTTTTAAAAAGAAAAATAGATTTTGACAAAATATGTAACTAAGGAAAGCAAGTATGCCGTACTTTTTTTTTAATAAAGCGTTTAACAGTGCCTAAACGTTGATGGGGTCATTTTGGAAAATTGCTAGTGTGTCTAGAAGCGTTCAGGTCCATTTCATTAGTCATACTGGACTCACACTTTACTATAATTATATTTAATTCCTCATTAAAAGCGCTAACCCAAGAATTGTAATGGTATTTTTATATTTGACCTGATATGGCAGACCAACTCTTACTCTGCAACACTATACATAGCCACGTGCAGTGCTCTGATATCCTAATTGAGTAATAAAACTGCAGAGTAAACAAATTTATAACAATTTGAGGAAAACCGTTATAATAATTAAATATACAACATACAGTACAACTACCTGCAAGATAAATCAAGATAAATTTAATCAAACTTCAAATTTAGCATAAAACTATATATACAATAATTAATTTCGTCATAGTGCAGCATAAATTACCTTCAACTAATATTGAAATTGTTGAAAATTTCTTACAACAGTTTTTAATCTCTTGCCAACTTGCTTTAGGTATTAATTTTGTGATTTAACAAAATAAAAAAATTTCTTTCTTTAAGAAATACTGCAATCCCTTTAAGTTAGAGCTGACAGTTGTGGATGACAAATTTTCCATATAAAATTCGTAATTTTACTTTCAAGTTTCGATTAACTCAAAATTCTGAGAATAAAAAAAACCGGAAAACCTCAATCTAACATCGGTGAAAATTCTAAAATACGCCGATATGCGCAAGTCAGAGGATTTTATACCGACCAATTTCCTAACCAAAACAGCCTTCTAACAAAAACGCCCGTAATTTCTCAAGCCAGTGATTGAAATGGGGTTAGGTTAGATTATGCAATCTCCAAGGGCTGGAGAAATTATTATTGTACTGTAAAACAGTAGTGTCGCCCGTAATCAAAGTCGATTTTTAAATTATCCGCTGGCTTTAGCGTACCATTCCCGGACGCTTCTCTGGAGAAATTACACTTTTAATGTCACTAACGTTTAGAAAAATTTACCCAATTTATTAATTATTTTCATTATACACTGAGATACAAAAAAAGTGGTGGACGCACTGTTTGTCTTAAATGCCTTTAGCTTAAATCAATCTGTTGGGCGAATGAATCGTTGGTTTACGTAAATAAAATATAGTGCGATGAGTTCCGAGTTCTAAGTGGAAAACCGCTAATTGCCCTATAAAAATTCGACAAACCTGTGTTCATTAGTCTCATTCTGCATGTCTGTTATTGTAATAATGTACTTGTCTATTCTTATCAAGCCAAATCTTGACCTTATGAACATCTCTGTTCGCCACCATATCCTCATTCCTGGTTTCTGATTGTAACTTATACAGTTTTAGTTGTTAAGTTAGGTTGCAGTTCATTTTTAACTTTAAAATGTCTCTTTCACCAGTGAATGCGGCTAGTTAGAGTGGTGGCATTAGTTTTGAAAATGGCAATAGCGTGCGTCAAGTGGCTGAGATAACAGGATTTTTCACGTTCAAGGATAAATAGAACTGTGATTCGATTCAGGTTTAATGGTAGTAGGTTATAGTAGAAGGCCGGATCTGTTCGTAGCCGAGCTAACTAGTGTCTAGGGATGATCGGTTTTATTGTTTAATTGAGGTTACAAAAATCGGTTTGCGTGCAAATTCTGTTGAACTGGATCAATGAACTTCGGAGGGTTCGGGTGTGAATATTAGGCTGATGGGGACTGTAAGTATAAGGTTTGCACGGAAAGACAATTTAAATGACTTGTCGGCCTGCCACAGGCCCACGACTGACCGCACGTCATCGGCAAGCTCGTTTGCAGATTTGCAAGAAACCACTTAAAACTGGGGACTATTGGGACCAGTGGAGTCGAGTTATTATTCTCTGACGTGTCCAGATTCTCTCTCAGATCACCTGACGGTCGGCAAAGGGTGTTGAAGGAAGGCGAGGTGTGCGATATGCGCAATGTAAAATATCACTCAGGAACAGTTTGAATGGTGGTTCTATCGTGGTGTGGGGCGGACGGATATCAAGGGAAGCTTCGAACTACTTTAGTTGTTTCTTGATAGAGGAACTTTAAAATGGTCAGAGGTATGTCGAAGAGGTTCTAGCAGAACATTTTACAGTTTATGCAGGATTTGTTGGACCTGATTTAGTTTTCATGCATGGACAATGCTCGACCCCATTACGCTAGAGTGGTGGCGCATGACTACCTTCTAGGATGTGGCAAATTTGTACGATGGAGTGGCCAGCACGTAGCCCAGATCTATATTCCAACAGAAAATATCTGGGAACCAGTTTAGGTGTGCAATTAGAAGTATAACGTGGAGAGCTGCTAACTTTGGACCCAACTTCGACAGGCTTTACAGGCAGAATGGAACAATATGTGTCAATCAGAACGGACAGAAACGTGACTTGGAACAGCATGCCTAGGCGGCTGGAAGATGTATTCAGGATATCGGGGAGGAATTTAACGAGTTACTGAACTTTCTGAAACATGGAAAACATAAAACCCACTCAAGTGTTTTAAAAGAAATCCTAGGTAAATAACACTATTACTCAATTGTGTGGATTTTTGTTGGGTATGAAAAACTTTATTTTTCTTTTTTAAATATACTAACGTAATACATTTTAAGTAACTGATTTGATTTTTTGTGTTTTAGGTTATTTCTTAAGAGTAATATTTGTGTTTCAAGGTTGGTTTAATCTAAGAAAATAAAAAAGATATTATTCGAAAATAGTGTCCTCTACTTTTTTTGCACCCTCAGTGTTTATATATATTTTTCTCCCCGATAAATTTATTAATAATCACATTTATTATGCCTGTGGGCAAAGCTTTTCATCAGAAAGTTGCAGGTAACCAGACTACTTAGGTATTAAGAAAATTAAACATTAACATCAGACGCACAGTGGGTATATATTTAATCAATGAAATAGTAACCTCTTAAAACTCTGTAGAGTCATAAACAGCAGTGCTGAAAAGTTAAGAGGATGGGATTCGCGTGGGTGCAATATTTTTGTGTGTTCCGCTCGTCGTGTAAAACTCTATCAACTACTTGCCACATTTGCTTCCTACTTACAAGACTTGAGTGCCTTTACTATTGTACTTTCCTAATTAAAAAATTTCCAGCAGTTTTATTCGCTGGAAAAGACTTAATATTGAATTAAAAGACCATTTCATTATTTTTATACTTATTCATCTGGCGATGACGTGTTCAAGACTTTCCAATTTGATTAATAAAATACCAAAATTAGAAGTTATAGGGCTATGTCTTAATATGTAAATAAGAATGAATAGGGGAAATAAAGCTGTTAATTAAATAAGGAAATAGATTTGACAATAAATATGTAATTAAGGCAAGTAAGTATGCCACTACCTTTTTTTAAATAAACCATTTAAAACAGCTGGCCTAAATGTAGATGGCAGGTCCATTTGGAAAAGTATCTAGTGGTATCTAGGAAGCCTTGACGCTCCATTTCACTCGTCATAATGGACTCACAATTAGCCTATAATTATATTGGAAATTCCTCATAAAAGCGTTTAACCCAAGAATTGTAAACTGGGATATTTGATATTAGGACCTGATATAACAGACTTCTCTCTCCTTCCGCAATTTACTATACACAGCCAGACGTGCAGTACTTTGATATCTTAAACTGAGAATAACCTTAAAGTATGCAAAGATATCCATTAGATCTTGTGAGAATAGTTAGCCACACATTTTTATTTTAAGAGGAACTCTAGCTATGCTTTTCGGTTGGGAAACTTCATTGCATCTGAATGTAATCTGTTACCTAGCAGCTCACAATCTAATTAGAAAGCTTGGTGGTATCGTAAATATAATCTGTTTGGCTACTTATACAGACTTTTGGCGCAAATGAACAAAAAATTTAAAATGTTTTTGCCACTAGAGCAGGCGCAATTATGCCTGGAGTAGCTCGATTCACTACTAATAGGTTTTCGGGAGTTGCGGAAAATTTGCTCACCCTCCCACATGTGTGCCAGAAAGAACCAAACTAGGCATTGTTTTTCCAGAATTAGAATCAAAAAAATGTCAGCAATTGATACATCACCTGTATTTGAACTATTTCAAAAGTAAATAATTTTTTTAAACTTAGTAAGAGGCAAATGTGGTTACATAAGTTTGATCCTGTGTAATCAACAACTTTACTGAACGGGGCCATCCTCTTTTTCCGGATATTTAAGAATTTCGCTACATGTCTGAGTAGAGGGGTTTCGCTAACCTCAAGAGGGACTAACTCTACGAAAACGGTACCTGATTCTGAGATATAAGCTGGACTTGTAGGCGGTGGCAAAGTACCCGGTCATCTGAACACTATTCATGCACTGTTATCCATTACCGTTTTTGAAAAACTCTCTCGATTCACTTCTCACGCATCAAAAATGCGAGAAGTGTTGGTAAAATGCACCGAGAATAGGCTTGCCTTACTCGAAATGTCATACTTATAAGCAACTTAGATTTCTATTTAGGACTAGGCTAACATCATCCTAACAGTATTATATTGAGTAAAAGTGCTTTATTTTGTTTTAGTTTTCACGCAACGCAAAGTACACACAAAATTGTAGCTGTACACATTTATAAAAGATATCCTTACGGTATTGTTAGAATGAGTATAGCCCTATGTTTGTTAACACCCTTCCGGGACCTACAACCCCACAAAGCCTTTAGTGTAACGAAAATAAGCTATGTTATGGTCTCTAAAAGTTGTGTAGAATTTGAATGAGGCTATGTCAAACGTAATAAACCGTTTTTGCGGGACAAAACTTTTGTATATAATGAAAAAACGGCAATATGCTTATTTAATTAAAAACATTATTTTAATTTGAGTATATATACACTCATAACTCAAGTTAACTGTTACTAAACTACTAGTCCTCAGTCTTAAGATGTATGTATATTGTCTTCTTCTTGACAATGAAAACTCAACTATACCGCTGTTAAATACCTTGGAACGAAGGAAGATTGCAAGAGAAGTGAAATATACTCTTTTTGACAGAAGCTTGAAATAGGCTTTCTTATTTTCTACTGTGTTTATTTAACGATACCACAGTATTGAATATTTTGATTTATATTAATTTGAATTAATAATCTACATTTTTATTCTATACATTTTTGATAATACTGTTTTGCCTTTCTCTGATGGTTTTTTTTTAATTTTATTTATTTATTTCTGTTTTTTAAATGAATTTGACTTTCGGGATAAAAATTTGGGGTGGAAAAATCATATAGAAGTTTGGTAAAAAATTGGTCCATTATTCTAAAAGTATAATTTTATTATTTTTAAGCGAAATTTGTTCAATCCCTTAATAAAATGCATACACTCTTTCGTTATTGCATATATTTGAACACTTGTTACATGAAAGAATTGATGATTTATGTTATTTCAAAAATATACATAAACGTGAACTTATGACACATATTACAGAAACATTATAGAACCATGCCCAAAATAAAATTGATGATATATGCGTGTGGGTGTATGTGTGTGTGTATGCTTTTTGACTAAGATCTAATATAGATCCTAAACTACTAGTAAATATGAATCGAAATTATTTCAGATTTATCGATTGAAATATAATTAAATTAAATAAATAAACTGCAAGCTCGAATGCTTAAAAAAACGAAACAAACCATTTTTTTGTTGTTAAATTTAAAGCATGTTTAAAACATACAGGGACCATTATATAGGCGCAATGAGTGGCAGTCCACCCAGTGATACAGCAACTGGTATTGCTTGTTTTTATAAAAATATATATCCAGTAAAAACTGCTGCTACCGACCGCAAATCTAAAAATGTCGCTGAAACAAGATAAATTAATGCGGCATCTGGAAAAATATTGCCTTTGTTCTTTCAAATGTGTAACCCATTCTATTCTCCAAGTTACTCGTTCTACGGTTTATATTTTCTAATTATAAAAATTTCAATGACTTCTGCCTTGAAGGTTATTTTTAAATTGTAGGTAATGTGATGAATAGTAGGTCGTAGGTGGTTAGTAGTCGAACGCAGACCGTATATTGTGACTTGTATTCTGTATAGTTTAGTTTTATTGGATTAGTTGTTTTATATAGTTTATTGTATTTACGGTGCATGTTTGTTTATAGTTAGTGACAAAACAACATGGGTTGGTTTTGATTCCTGACTTAGGCGTATACCACAACGCTCTTTTGGGTATAGATGTTCTTTTATTTTAACTTAGTTTGTATATTATGTAATTAGGTTAGTTTTATACCTGAAGAATGAGAATGCAGGATTGCAGATCTCCGAAACGTAGATGTTACATCGATTTCTTAGTTTTCACTTGAATGGTCTGGAAAAAAATCTGGTTTCCTATCAAAATTCAATGAGTGAAATAAACCGAAATGGAGACATTAAAAATAATGTGAAGACAACAAAGTATTTCTACTTTTTGGCATGAAACACCGACTACTACTAAATCTAAAAACATTGAATAAGCTCTTTACAATTTAGACAAGACTGTGTGTTTTTGCCTAGCGTTAGGAATGAATTTTACATCGGGAATGTTATATACAGAGAAACAATATTGGTTACTTATATCAACATGATAAATAAATTACGCATTAATGGAATAAAACAAATAACGTATTATCATTAAATACATTCTTTCCCAAGTGGATTTCTGTACTACATTAAGGACTCGGTCATTTGGTCTGTTTCGGTAGGTGTCACTACCAACGCAGATGTGACTTCCATTCTCCACTTGCGACAATGGACAGGCTGGGAAACAGTTCCTGCTGTATCATTGATATCATTAATGAAAGTACCTTGAAAAATTCATAGAAGAATACTGGCTGGTCTCCCAATATGCTTTTGCAAAAACATTTAAGTTGTGTTTACTGAAAATGTTTATGTTAAATTTTTATCCATTTTTATGCATTATTTTGCAGTTTTCGGTTGTTACTTCTTATTTATAATTGATGCACTTAATATTGTCGTAAAATAATCTAATATCAATCTTTTTAAAATAGATATTACTTGAATAAAATAGTAAAAAGTAGTGAATAGTAAAATATTATTAATACTTAAATAGAAATTACTATCACTACAAACAATGAAATGTAATACACGAGATGTTAGAAGAGATTCAAGAGAAAGATAATAAACAGTAACAAGGGAGGTCTTAAGAATATCCAAACACAACGATTGTCTCTTTCAAGGAAAACGAGATAAAAACACAGGTCACGTTTATTGCAAACTGATTGTAACAAAGGGGACTGGTTTCTCAGAAATACTAGTATTTATGTCGATATATTTTTATTTCTATAGTATAAGTAAATTTATTGTTTTACATGAATTGCAACAAAATGAATATTTATTTAATTCTTCAGTTACTACTAAAGATAACCCTTATATAAATTTAAAAAGGGTTTTAAAAGGATATATTACGTTTCTTTGCAATTTAAAATTGCAAAATATTAGTTTATTAGTAACCAGTATTAGTACACATACAGTATGTTGTTCTGTGAAATATTAAAAGATAGAATAAATTTTCTGTGAAATAATAAGACGTAAATTTTGTATTGTAAATTAAAAATTATTACATAAACTTGTAAGTTTACTTCTATAAATCTGTTAAAGATTACAGTAGATATTACAGTCTTCTGTTTAGTTCTATGTCACTATCACAATATGTTTAATTAAAATGAAATATAATTTTCAATATGTTGACATTAGTCATAAATGCATAGATTAAACAGTGATATCACTGCTTATTTCAATATTTGCTACAACCGCTGTTTAGCATAAAGTAAGAACATTTCCAGATAAAAAATATTATAAAAGTTATAAAAAATAAAACTATAAATTTTAGAAAATATTTTTAGTACGGAGTTCTTGATTGGTGTTTTAAATGAATCACAAAGTTACTATGTGGATTTTACTTTGGATTTGAGGCATTTACACAAACCATCTCTCTATTGTTACTATGAATAGGTAATAAAACCATAACGATAATTTATTACTTATACATTGCATTTTCTAAAGAGAATTAAATCCTCACTGGGATAATTAAAACTTAGGCGCTGTAGCATGAATTGGTAATGTATACTTGTTTGACGTTTGTGTTACAAGTGTGTCACGTATCTTGGTACATTAAGCTTAAAATTATGTGAATTGTTTGATTTAAATAAATATGGTGAACTATTATGAAACCATAAAAACATTTAGGTTTTGAAACGAAATGCAATTAAATTACATGTTGATTTTTTTTATTTTGGGAATAACGAAATATTTCATGATTTTAAAATAGAAATGTACCGTATGTTTAATATATAAAACAGTGTTCACAATTATGTCTAAATGTTGTATTTGCTTTTAAATTACATTGCGCCTAATTAACACAGTGTATTAGGGTTTCATATTAAACATTTTTTATAGATAATTGATGATGCATAAATAATAAACTCATTAAGATTTATTTTCGCCCTGAAGTAGAATCATCACTGTACTGATCATGATAATGTTAAGCAGACCGGAAGAGCTCTCGGAAAGCGGAAGACCCACTGAGTAGAGCCAATTACATTATAAGTGACGTTACCTTCACCTTTTGTAATGGCCAATGTATACTTGTACCACCTGAATTGAGCGATATTTACATTCTAAACGTACACATTTACGCGATAAATACTGAATAATGTTGCACACATTTAAAATAACAAATACCTCTTATTTATGTCGTATAGCTAACTTGTACAATATTGATTACAATTAAATATTTACTATTTGGTTTTGAGATCTTCTATCAATAGAAGAATAACTCCTGTTTTATAGTTTTGAAGAGTTTGCAGATCCTAAACATCCTTAAAGAATTTTATAATTAATCGCTAGTCAATAAAAATATGAATCATTATTAATATTTGTGGCGCTCAAAACGACAATTTTTTATACTCATTCCAGGATCAACAAACAATTCTCTGCCAAATACCAATGGAGTCAAGTACTGTAACAGACATCATATCATTCTAATAACAGCACTTATGCAGGTAAGGACGAAGAATGGGAATTCTAGTACCCTAGAAAATTATCAATTTTCACTTCATTTATG
This sequence comes from Homalodisca vitripennis, assembly GCF_021130785.1. NCBI lineage: Eukaryota > Metazoa > Arthropoda > Insecta > Hemiptera > Cicadellidae > Homalodisca > Homalodisca vitripennis. The sequence continues at coordinate 1,462 of NW_025777408.1, read as the reverse complement.
TAAATACTCCCACCTTTTCACAATCCCATGGTGTTCAGGTTCCAATTCATTTTGTAAGCTGCAGTAATAATATAGTCCTCATAATAATACCTGCCAGCTAATCAGAAGGACAGACGAATTATATTGGATATATGTATCCCATGGACTCTCAAAGTGTAACCATATTTAATTGCTAACAGGAGTTTGAATTTTTATACTCATATTGCCCACATCGCGAACACCATTTTATTATTATAATATAGTTGCGAATCATTTCTATGTAATATCCTATAAAGTAACTTTTATTTGTTATTTAATAAAAATCAGCTTTCAATTAAACCATTACTCAATTTACACTCAAAAAATCTAGGCATTAGTTTGGCCGGTCCGTTATGTAGACCACACCTCACTTTCTTGTCCTGCAAGCCCAGCTTGCTTAGTTTTCATCAGACATTCAAGACTGAGAAATCTATAGCGCTGTTAATATTCCGTGGGACATTTGTAATGCTTTTAAAAGCTGATTCTAAAGCGGGATTATTAGACCTTATTAATGACAGATTCGCATATTAAAAACGTGATGTTATTAATTAGTGTTATTAAGTATAAGATTTAAAAAATAGTATCACTAATTCATTACGACTAAGAGTACTGATTTCTCTATTTGGCAAGTATAGGGTTGTAGGGTTGATTTCTTGCATAATTATCTATGAGTTCATGATTACTAGATAGAATAAATATTTGTAACATAATTGTAGTACTTGATAGTGGTAAAAAATTTCGTCTTCAAATGAGCAGAATTGAGTAACATGTCGAAAAGTAATACAATGAATTTGGTGTAGCCATTTCCAATAGGGCCAACGTAATATAAAAGAATTTACTAGATATGTTTAGATGCTGAAATATGTGAGCTAATGTTGACATCGAGTTCACAACGCCTTAAGATCTTTAAATAAACTTAAAAAATATAATATATTTAACTTTATTCTGCCTCTGGTTATTTATAGCTTAGGTTATATAGATATAAACAAAGAGTATAGAATCTATTTTAAGAAATCATAAGATTTCTCTACATTATGTTTTTGACAAATAATACAATATAAAGTGGATTAATTAAAAGTGGTATAGTATAAATTACCGCAGGATAAGAAGGCTGTGGATGTGTGACTATGAAACAATATTTTTTTTATAATTTTCTTCATACTAAAGCATCATCATATATTTAAAAATGTAAAACATCCGTATTCGTTCATAAAAGATATTATTTTGTAAACCAGTTCGCGTTTACACGCGTGCGGAAGCCTTCCACCAGTGCATCTTGTAACAATATTTCCACATAATTTACTGTTGTGAAAAGGTGGTAAAAAAGGCGTGTTTACCAAATAACAGCTGTTTATTAATAATTAAATAAAAGGGTAAGTATAGCAATACTGTGTGGATTCAAAGGGTTTTTTTTGGGATAACTAAGAAAGTGCGCACAAACGCG